>NW_026864699.1:0-87723 GCF_026571515.1 Ruditapes philippinarum | reverse complement strand
TTGGGCTTTTTAAAAACCTTGGGCAAAGGTAAATTTATTAATATCTTTGATATTGCATTATTACAGGAACCCGAAAGACAAGTGAATTCCCACCTGTATCCGATCCATTTTCAGTTATTTAAAATCGTCTACAATTAAATCTACTCCAATAGAGTAACTTTTTCGCAACAAGACGACCTGATATTAGATTGACCAAAACCGATTTTTTTTTTTTTTTTTTTTTTTTGGGCGCTATTTATTATTTGGGGTCGTTTTTTAAGGTGCTCGTTTCCGCCAACGGATAAAAAGCCTTATGGGCGCCCGAATATTCCAATACTAGTGGCGATTGCCGTACACTCAAGTACGGGGGTCATCCTAGAGCGTCCGCCCGGAGGATTTTTTTCGTTCGATTTTTTTTTGTCCAGTTTTTGGTGGAGGTTTCGGCAAGACCCCAGGTGCCCCCCGAGCTTATTTTCAGGCACGCTGCGGGCTCTGAAAAAAATCCTTTGGGTAGAACCCCACCACCGACCCTTAAACCGCTAAGGCAAAGTAAAAGCTGGATTGGCTTCCTCATACAGCATGAAAAGGAGTTCGACCGCGAAGTGAAGGACTGAACCTACCAGGGGTGAAGGGACCTGTTGTCTCAAGTCACCGACTTTTTAACACCACTCCGGCCACGGGAGGGCCCCCCTGGACAACGATATGGCAACGCGCAGTTATTTATAGTCCCTGTGAACGTCAATTCAACATTAATATTACAAAAATTATTGGCCCGACGCAGCGGCAAATTCAGAAATGTGAAAAATTATTAAGCAAGATTACAATGAAAATAAACGTATGTCAGCATTTTTAAAGAATAGATAAATAAACATTTAATATTAAAATGGCAATCTGAAAATCAAAAAATAATGTGAGAATAAAGCAGTTTTACATATAAAAGTTAATCATCAAAAACAAATGGCGAGGTTCCCGTAACTTCATGAAATTTATTCGTCTCAAAGTCGGAAAATAAAAAAAAGTAATAAAACATTGATAAAATAGTAGCCTGAGCATCAAAATATCCTTTTAGAATTGGTATAATTTGTATGGTTATTGAGAAAATTTGGGTTTGAGACATAACAATAAAGTTACAAAGTTAAAAATTATATTACACATAAATTTATATGCAAATTACGAATATAGACCATGGCTCCCGCTACCCAATGCATAGTAATTTTCTCTAAAAAAAAAAATTGGGCATCAGTTTATTTCAAAACAAATTATCTACCCTTTGGGGCCCTTTTTTAAAAAGACGACGGTTTTATATAGGAAAAAACTAAAACTTGATTACCCCGCGGTAAACTACAAAATCATGAATATAAATATTTTTCTCTAATACTTTTAACATATTGGGCATAAGTTTTAATTGTAAACTTTAAATTTTCAGATTGAAACAGGGTTGTTTAACAAATATTATATTAGCTCAAAATAAATGCAACAGTTTTTTGAAAAAAAAGTTTTTTGGCAAGTTATTTTTGAGGTCATATAAAGGGCTTCAGGTTAGTTTTTTTGAAAGGTTTTTTTAAATGATGTCATATTTAAATTTGGTTTGAAAAAATGAAACAACAATTTTTTTTTTGGGCGCAGTTATTTTATGAGGTTTATATAAATGGTTGGAAAATGCTATCCTTCCATATTTTTGGGAGGCAGGTTTTTTATGGATTGTCATTCTCATTTTACAATTATTTCGGCTGATTTCAAATTTGCTTTTTCAATGCCTAAATAACTGCATTTTTAAATGCATTTTAAACTGGGCATTTTAAATGGCTTTCTACCATAATCACATTTGGTCAAGGAAAACGTGCTTAATAAATGGGTTTTTAAAAACTTTGGTCAGAAAAACAATGCTAAATTTAACGTTGCAAGTTAAATTTGCCTTTCCTTTTCCCCCTAAGGGAATATATATTTTTACATGAACACATGGAAACAGGGAATAACATTAAGCTCACTGAACAAAGAGTTCGATTTGAAAATAGCTATCTTGCGCTTAAAACCTGTTTTCTCCCCTCTCCCTCCCCCCCTTCTCGGTCCTGGAGTTGATAATTGTGAACCAGTTTCTGTATCTCTAAATGAAGGTATAATGCAAGTGATTTGACAAGGTGGTTTGAATTTTTTGAAGTTAAAAAATAGGAACTGGGGAAACATTTTCCCAGATAGCCTAGGGTTCACTGAAATAGAGCCCACTTATCATATGTAGATCTTTAAAAAGTTACAGGTAATGATTAGGCCTCCATTTTATATTCCAGAAAGGTCTTTGGTATGGATACGCTGTCTTAATTATTTACTTTCAATGTCATTTTTTAAGGAAATATTCTTAATTATGATCACTTTTTTAAAAAAAATAAAATTTTTGATTTCATTTTACATTTTTGTGTTTTAAAAGGAAAAAATTTCTCTTTTCTATCCCATAGATTGTTTGTAAATTAAATATTTGATAATTTTTTTTACTTAAGCTAATAAAAATATCAAGAAACAACAGTTTTGTTTGCATTACAAGCACGGTACCTTTAAATGATTTCATTTTTAAAAATGAATAAGTTGCTTTCCAAGTCCCATGACAGGATGTGCAATATCCAAAAATTTAATTGTTCTCAATTTTTACACTGAAAATGTTCCGATCCCCTTTCCTCCCCTTGTGTAAATTGATTTTTTTTGTAAGGTTTTTGACACCTTGTCACATCAAAAGCACTCACCCAATAGCCAGCAGTCATGTAAGCTCACAACAAGACTGATTGGCTCAAAAGCACTGTCAGATGAAATATACGTCATTTGCTGTATATTTCGTTATTTGCTGTATGTTTCACGTAAGGATTTTTTTGTATTTCTTGTCGGTAAATATAATGCGTGACCTTGATTGGGACCTTAGACTTTAGTCAGACAATGTTTTTTTTTAGCTATTGAAGGCTGTGAGTTTCAATAAGGGATTTTTAACTTAAAAAGTATGGATTCTTTTTATTTTGTTTATTAATTATACTTTTGCTGGTGTAGTCTACTGTAGGGAGTTTAAAAATACCAAAAACCAGTTTATCTTTTTTCACAATTTTGAGAAAATTTTACAATGGTGTCACAAGTGCCGAATTTTGGCAATAAAAAAACAAACAACAAACACTGGATAACTGTACAGTAGCTACCGCCGGCATTGCCGATCAACACAAATTTGAATACACATCGCTTGTGTAATAATTTTACGATAATTACATTTCCTTTTTTGAATTTTCACAACTTATTTTATGAATTAGTCAATGCATGATATAAAATTATACAAGAATGTTTTCTTTAGTCAAAAACATTTTTTGTCATTATATATCGCAAATGAGTTTGATAGCAGTCACTGCACAAAGAAAAACTAGCGTACATAATTCAAGAGTGTAGATTTTACCGGCGGGGGTTTTTCTTTTCTTTTCTTTCTTGAACCACTTTGTGAATTCAATGACATTTAATTCAGAAAATTTCAAAAATTTACACAGCAATTTTTCAGGGATCCAACGGAAATCCCCAGCTAGGAATCACAGGGATTCCTCCGACTTTTTGGGATCCTCGGAATCCCGGGACCCCGTTAGTGTCGAACCCTGACACATGCAATACCTATCAGATTTCATTTAAAATTGTATATCAATCAAATATTTTTCATATTTCTTTTAAAAAAGCATAAAGATCTCTTTAATAGATAAAGGTAAATTATTCCATACTTGCATTGCATTATTTCTAAAAGTTCTTTTAACATATTTCGTATGTTTGTCATGAATGACAAATATCCCCATTTTAAATAATTTCATGTTAAAAGCAAAAACTGTTAGTTCAGAAATTACAAGTTGAATTAAAAAATTCTAACTTGGGGAACAGGAACCATATTCCTAAACAAATATAATCATGCAGGATTTATGCAACTTGTTCTTTATGATATGATGCTAATGTGAAACAAATGTCCCCAGTTCAAATGCAATCATTTACAATGTAATTATAAACATAGGTTTTTCCTGCAGATCTACATTTATTCAAGACTATGAAAAAAATAGACATAACTCATTTGTTAATTAATTAAAAGTGTATCTATCTCATTTTTATAAATAAGCAACAGTAATAACATAGATAAAATGTTCGATACCCTATAAATTCAAATTTATAAAAGGGATAATCATTCACAAAATACTGGTGCCCTGATGTGGGCAGAAAATGAAGTCAACAAAGTTCAACTTGTTACATCTTAATGTATTACAACAATATCTCACACAGTAAATTTTAAAAGTTTAAAGGAATCAGCTTATGTTTAAAATTTATCAAAATTACAAAAAATTGTATAAGAAAAGACCTAAATTTCATGGAAAATGATGCCAGAAATTTTAAAACCTATGTACAGCCATTTGATGTTGAGTGTTGAAAGGAAACTTAAAAAATTTTTCTGATTATATAACCTGTGTAAAAATTTAAATTAACAATGCACATGTATTTCATAATAACCATAAAAAATAATTTTTTAACAATTTCCATCATTACAATCTTTCTGACAAATGTCACAACTTGCAGCCCAATACATGTGTAGTTTTCATGAAATTTGGGTCAAAGGATTATGCCTTTCAAAAACTTATTCATTTTGGGACAAAACCTGGACAAAAACCCTTGACCTGGCAATTACAACAGACTATAACATAATTCCATGAAGAAGTTGTTCAAACTAAGTTAGCTTAAAAACTTAATCAATATGTTGAATGCAGGTATCTGATCATATACTGATGATGGTCCATACTGTCCCAAGTATTGTAGTCTAACCCATATTTTCAACATTTTTGCAGTTATGAAGACTTTAAGACTGCTATTTGACTCTGATTGATGACTTGATTTTTTGATATTTGGTGTAGTAGTATGTCAATAATTCTTAATCCCAAATTTTATTTTTAAAATAAATAAAAAAGGTCCAAAATCATTATTTTTATCTTCTGTAAAAGCATGTTTAATCACATAGTCATTTGTTCATACACATTTACTTCCCACTTTCAGATCCACAGATACTTTGATCACTGATTTCTTCTATGTTTTCCTGCCTTCAAGTTCAACTGTACTATTTCTAATGGTTATTTTCTACATGTACCTATACACAATGTTTATTTGGCACAATCTGTTGGACTAACTGTAGCTGTAAGTGCTAGCAAAGCTCTTCAACCCCTGTGAACAGTGAACACTGGAATAAAACACATCTTTCTGGTTTTGGTCATATACCCTAAAAAACAGGAGTTATGACATTAATTCAATTATAAACATGTATAGAGTACTGTATATAAGAATTGGTACAGTATGAAAACATCATTTAATTATACAGTAACAGTCCTGTTGTTCAAAGAAAATAACCATCTATATGTTAATAAATGTCAAAATATAGTCCACCTTAATTTCAGAAGAGGATAACAAGTAAATGGTTGTTGATCCATTTAAACATCTATAGAAATCTGTCAAAATGCAGAAAACTTAAAATTTGAATTTAAAATTATCCACTCCTTCTGAGGGGGGGCTACTATTTATTTATACTTTCAATACCCCATAAGCACCTTACATTTGGGGAATAGTAAAAAAATCCCCCCCCTGTAGCTATCATGGCCAAACTTAAATAGTAAAATTTTGTTTTTTGAGGCAGCCTGTTTAATTATGTGACGCTTAAACACTCTATAAGACAGATATTTGTGCCTAACTTCTCCCAAGAGTAATATACTTTAAGAAACAAACTCTTTATTTCAAATGACTATGGGATTTTGGAAGATATATAATTGAGCCGCGTCATGACAAAACAACATAATGGGTTTTGCGACCAGCATGGATCCACCACAGCCTGCACATCCACGCAGTCTGATCAGGATCCATGTTGTTCGCTCACAAACCCTATAACAAGTAGAGAAACTGATTAGCGAACAGCATGGATCCTGATCAGACTGCGCGGAATGTGCAGGCTCTTCTGGATCCATGCTGGTCGCAAACCCATTAAATGCTGGTTTTGTCATGACGCGGCTCATATGTCTTATTTACATTTCTTGTCAAGAACTTTGACTGTCATGAAGCAATGTTCTGTTCTTAGTATTTAGACAAATGAATACTAAACTTTAAAGCCATTCAGCTATAAAGGTCAAATAAAATATAAACACATATGCCAAACGCTCCTAACAGTCTTTGCCTTAAAAAGGTTTGTGTTTTCAACTTTCAAGTAAAGAACAAATCCACTGGCCCTCATTATAAGTTGTTTTTTTAATACATGAAAAGCATTAATCTCCTGCATAACCCTGACATGTATAATTAATAAATCAATTTTGATAACTGTAATGGTCCTTTTTTATTAATTGATATATAAATTATGATAACAGTTACAAAGATTTTTTATTTAAAAGCCACATAAATTACTCTATTGTGTTAAATCTGGAAGATATCTTGTAAATGTTTATATTAATATGTAACAATTTCAAAAAACATATCATCTACAGCTTCACATATTCTTGTTAACAAAATGAAATGAATATCAATATAGTGGATATTTAGAATTTCTAAATATAATTACATTTGTATTTTTGTTATATAAAAAACAATAAAAAAACAAACAAAAAAAAAACAACAATTGTAAAAGAGTTTTAAGAGAAATCAAACACTGTATGAAATAATTGCTACTTAATTTTCCTATAGTCCATGCACACATAGATTAAATTTCTGTTTAGCTGCATGGTTACATACTCTTATACAATTTTAACACTTTATAGAATTATAGAAACTATTGTGGAGGCACATCTGTGTTGTAAGATCTGATCATGGTCTGCACTATTCACTTTTCAGTCACTACAAACTGTGAAGAGTCTTTTACAAATTGATAAATGCTTTAGTCCATATTGAAAGATAATCTGGCCAATTTGAGAAAGTTTCACATTTAGTAATGCTTATTTAAGGGTGCTGAAATCATGTGTTTCCTTGGTAGGTATGCATTTGTCCATGATTCTGTGATCATTTAAATTAAAATAACTGAGTAAATAAATCCTGTTTAACCACAAAAATATTTGTAAATATCCTTCATAAAACTGTCATTTTATTAAAGGAGTGTTGCTGTCATTTTATTAAAAAAGTGTGGCTGTCATTTTATTAAAAAAGTGTGGCAGTCTTTTTATATTTAGGATTCACTGATCAACTATCATTAATTTTTGTTCAATCACAATTTAAAATAGTCTGTCTAATTGAAACAATCTGGACAGTGAAAAATAATGTCACATTACTAACACATTATCACAAACTCAAATGTTTTAACATAAATCAAAATTCAATACCATATTGACACCTGAACTGTCTTGACACCTGCTAGATCAGACTGGTGTACTATTGGCTACTTTATCAAATACAGTACAATCTCTATTCTCTTCAACATCACTTATAGGTGCATCTTCCTCACACATGATATTAGAGTTGTCTGAATCAGAGTACAGTAGACATACAAATTTGTCCTGTCAATGTCTTTTATTCCGATGTACAGTAGGCTACTGTAAAATCTAGATCGCGGAAATTGGTTTCCTCTTGCAAATTATGTCGATGAAGGTGCGCTTTTCCTTGAAAACAAAGTTACTTAAACGACATGTTGAGAACAATCAAATGTATCCAAATTTTGTTCAATGGTTGCACAAAAAACAAACTGCTGTAATGATGTCTGGCACCGGTTACGCTATTTCTTGTATTTTGTTTACATAATTTTGAGGAAATACCCGTCTATTTATAATTTTGTACATACGCATCTGTTTTAACCTCATGAAAATGCGTATAAAGATTTTAAGGCTGATTTGGAATTTGGAAAACTTTCAAATTGGTCGTTTAAAGTTCACGGTAAAGGTCAATATCATGAATCGACGGGTATTACAGCAGCGGTCTGAAGTAACGGGAGTGTATTCAGTAAGCTGCGAAGGGAGCGTAAAAACAATGACACCCCTGGGGCCAGGCCAGTTTTGACACCAGCCCAGGGTTTTTATTTGAACAAACTTTGTAGACATTTACTAGAAGATGTTTCATGCTTTATATCTAAACTCTTGCTATTTGGGTTTTTTCAAAGAAGATTTTTTTTTAAGTTTTTGCTATACACATATAAGGAAAATCAATGACCCCCGGAGCGGGGCAATTTTGACCCCAGGTCTTTTATTTTGAACAAACTTTGTAGACACTCACTAAAAGATGTTTCATGCTTAATATCTTAACTCTAGCTATTTGGGTTTTTTTTCAAAGAAGATTTTTTTAAGTTTTTTGCTATACACATATAAGGAAAATCAATGACCCCGGGGCGGTGCCAATTTTGACCCCAGGGCTTTTATTTGAACAAACTTGGTAGACACCTATTAGAAAATGTTTGATGCTAAATATCTTAGCCATAGCTCTTTGATTTCTTTAAAAGAAGATTTTTTAAGTTTTTACTATATGCAAATAGGGAAAATCAATGACCCCCCGGGCAAGGCCAATTTTAACCCCAGGGCTTTTATTTGAACAAACTTGGTAGACACTTATTAGAACATGTTTCATGCTAAATATCTTAGCTCTAACTCTTTTGGATCTTTAAAAGAAGATTTTTTAAGTTTTTAATATATGCATATAGGGAAAATCAATGACCCCCTGGGGCGGGGCCAATTTTGACCCCAGGGCTTTTATTTGAACAAACTTGGTAGACACCTATTAGAACATGTTTGATGCTAAATATCTTAGCCATAGCTCTTTGGGTTCTTTAAAAGAAGATTTTTTTTAGTTTTTACTATATATGCATATAGGGAAAATCAATGACCCCCCCCCCCCCGGGCGGGGCCAATTTTAACCCCAGGGCTTTTTATTTGAACAAACTTGGTAGACACTTATTAGAACATGTTTCATGCTAAATATCTTAGCTCTAACTCTTTTGGATCTTTAAAAAGAAGATTTTTTAAGTTTTTACTATATGCATATAGGGAAAATCAATGACCCCCTGGGGCGGGGCCAATTTTGACCCCAGGGCTTTTATTTGAACAAACTTGGTAGACACCTATTAGAACATGTTTGATGCTCAAATATCTTAGCCATAGCTCTTTGAGTTCTTTAAAAGAAGATTTTTTAAGTTTTTTTCTATATGCATATAGGGAAAATCAATTCAATGACCCCCCGTGGCGGGGCCAATTTTGACCCCAGGGCTTTTATTTGAACAAACTTGGTAGACACCCATTAGAACATGTTTCATGCTAAAAATCTTAGCTCTAGCTCTTTGGGTTTTTTAAAAGAAGATTTTTTAAGTTTTTACTATATGCATATAGGGAAAATCAATGACCCCCTGGGGCGGGGCCAATTTTGACCCCAGGGCTTTTATTTGAACAAACTTGGTAGACACTCACTAGAAGATGTTTCATGCCAAATATCTAAGCTCTACCTCTTATGGTTTTTTGAAAAGAAGATATTTAAAGTTTTTTCTTTCAGTTGCCATGGCAACCAGAGTTCTGCATGGAATTAAATTCTTTGAACAATTTTTTAGAGGTGACCACCAAAGGAACATTCCTCTGAAGTTTGGATGAAATTGGCTTAGTGGTTTATGAGGAGATGTCATTTAAAATAAAAGTTTACGGACGGACGACGGACGGACGCTGGTCGAAAAGCAATCACAAAAGCTCACCCTGTCACTTTGTGACAGGTGAGCTAAAAACTAAGCAAAGTTTGTTATTATTTAAAGAGACAGTAAACTAATGTAGCAATGTTCTGTAAACAAACTTAATTTTTCTGTTAACTAAAGAGAAAGTAAACTAGCTTAGCAATGTCCTGTAAACTCATTTGATTTTGTCTGTTAACTAAAGAGAAAGTAAACTACCTGAGCAATGTCCTGTAAACTAATTTAATTTTGTCTGTTAACTAAAGAGAAAGTAAACTAGTAGCTTAATTAGCAATTTTCTGTTAACTTCAAGAAAAAGTAAATTAATTTTGCAATGTTCTTTTTACTAAAGATAAACTTAAACTTAACTATTGTACAAAATGTTCAGTAAACTAATAAGGTGACACGATAGCTCAGTTGGTTAGACAACTGGTTGTCACTCCTGAGGTCCCAGGTTCGATCCTGGGTAACACACCTGGAATATTTCAGAGACACTTTCAGTGTTTCCTACCTAACTAGAGATGTACTGGTAAGAAATCCAGGATATCCTCACATGTATCAGTGCTATACACTGGGCATGTAAAAGAACCAAGAGGTCTATTCAATAAGAGCTAGTGACTGGTTCCCGGATTCCATTGTATCTCATAGCTGTCCCTTAAGTGACTAGTCATGTTTCAGTCTACGTCCCCGCCAGGGGTTTGACATTAATGGATGAATGGATGGATAGAAACTAAACTAGCTTAGCAATGTTCTTTTAACTGAAAGAGAAAGTAAGTAAACTTCCTTCTTAGTTAATAGAACATTGCTAATTTAGTTCACAGGGGCTTATCACAAAAGGGGAGAGGGAAAAGGATCTGACCCATGTCCTATAAATATGACACCCGTTGCTTTGTGATATTTTTACTTCTGGGCAAAGCAACATCATCAAACTCTTAATTTATTTGACTTGCACTAGATCTGTCCCACAAGCGCCTGTGATTATGCATACATGTATTAAAAGGACTGCACATGTACAACACATTAACTGAATATAAAAATATAAATTTTGTTATTTTAATCGTTTCACTTGCTGAGTAAAGGTTTAAAGATATTTCTTTATAAACAACAATAATATTGGAATAATATTGTATACAATTAAATGTCATATGACACTGTCAGACGTGGTCATGTGACCGTATACTTACTCCTTAGGAATCTTGTGTAAATCAACAGTCCCCTTTGATGCTTGACAGCTACAATCATCAATTTTTTTACAATTCTGACTCCTAGTCAACCTAAGAATAGCAAGTAAACAGTAGATAAAGATAAAAAACTGTTCAAAGTTCATTTTTACTTTCATTATTGAACGGTGCGTGAGAAATATATCACTGTAGTAGTTATATTAGGTATTACATAACTAATTTAATTTTTGTAAACGGTGACGTAGTACTAAATATTCTGCATAAAACAGTACAAGTTTATTACCGTGTCAGATATGGCCAATTCAATCAAATTTAATTTGAGAATGTTACTTTAAAGGTGCATTATGCCTCAGAAACAAATATTTTTCTACTTCTTTTGAAAGGGCCAACATGAATTTTACGATGTTTAAATAATGGTTTTAGAGAATGATATATAACCGGCCTACTTGTTGCCTAACTTCTATACGAAATACATTTTAACTAAAACTGTATTTATTGCAAAAAACGCAACATATAAAACAGATGGTTATGGTAATTTACCAATGCGTAACTTTTTGGATACTATAAAAGTACAGCAAAATTTAAAAAGCTTTTTTTTATAAAAAAAAAAGAAGCATTTCTTGGGCATAATGAGCCTTTAAACCATGTTTATGAAATCCGATTTTAAGAATTGATGCGTTAGAAGTGTCTTTCAGTGCTTGTAAACATATAAAATTACTAGCTATGTCTTTTTTATATGAAAAAAGGGAAATGTGCGCAGTTCTTTAACTGGAATTAAGTAGATCTGTCACAATTCCATTCTACGTCAACACCAGTGGTGCTCCATTTGCCATCATTCAGGAAGTAGATCTATATCAAATTTGAGTGAACTGTCCAATTTGTTGTAGAATAATGCACGGATCGAGTTTAAAATCATGAAGGCCGATAGGTCTGAGTGATTAATTATGTACAAAGAATTTGAACGATATACATGTACATTGCATTATGTTACTATAATGCACGAAAATTACTACATTAAGCGTTGAAGTAACTTTCCTGACATCATTTGGTTTATTGACGTCATATTTGACGTTTATTGCGTGTTAGCATTCCTTTTTATGCTGTTTGTCCTATATCTGTTTGATATGGGAATGGTGTGAAGCGTGTTAGAATATAAAAATAATTGTATCATAGTTTGGGGACCTTTCTGTAAAAAAAAATGTGTCAGAGTTAAATCGTATACATATACATGAACAGTGCGTTAACTGGAGTGCAGGTATTAGTTAGCCGCACTCCAGAGCCTGTCCATTGATTGGCTTATTTTAGCTGGGGTTTACTTATTGTGTCGGCAGAGAAAGGGAAAGCGACAGAAATTTCATATTCAGATGCATGTTCATTGGTTACTTTTTTCTAAGGTTTCATATTGTGACAACATGGAACGGTTTTTATGTTAGACTATGATACAAAAGAGAAAGAATTAAAATCAAAACGCTCGACAATCTGATTTACACTCTGGGGCTACGCCTCCCTCGTTTCGTGTCTATAGCATATACATTAGCTGTGCACAATGATGTATATATAGCGCTAAGCGGACTTCGCTTCGCTGCGCTTGGTTCCATCTTTTGAATTATTGATAACTGAGACAACTTTTTAATCAATTAGTACAAATGAAAAAAATGCGATCACATTGAACGAATAAATCTTTAGAAAAACTTGGCCATTGAAACATCACTTGAACAATGGTGAACTAAATAGTTATGATTTAAATGTACTATCTAATGATAACAGGTTCACCAGCTTAGCTCAATATTTAAAGAGTAGGGTCTCTGGTTCGATCTTCGAGCTAGGCGTGAGTTTTTTATGTCAAATGATCTAGGGCATCAAGTCTAATGGTTGACTCTCAGCACTGAATGGGATTATTAAATATAGCCCATCTGTCACTTGCGGAGAAGTTGTTAGTTACTTGTAAGTTATCCAGGAAAGCCAGTTGGACCATTATTATTATTATGTTTTATTATCCCCCAAAATTGGAGAGCGTAACATATTTACAAAGTATATATAATGTACATACAACAGAAGAGAATTATATACAAATGCATTACATTGTAATATAAAAGATGCAATAACATGAAATTATTTTACAATCGAAAATTACTACTTATGGGTGTATATTGTTGTCTTAAATGAAAGCGAAAGTTAAGACTATGTTTTAAATAATTCATTTTAAAACATGAACATTGGTATATTTATCCTAGGTGACAAAAATAAACAAAGTTACTAAGTCCCGTACCAATAACTGAATCTTAATCAAAAAACGAAACATTAAGAGAAAGTGAAGGTACTATCAATAGACGGATATGTCATTAGCATTATTCTTAAATAAATCAATGATCTTAATTATTGAAATAAGTTTTGATATAATAGCGTTCCAGAAGGCACGTCTTTCAGTCTCTTTCCTGTGACAAAAACATATAAGGTGTTCTGTAATGTCATTTGTAATAATATTGCAAATGCTACAACGACGCACATATGAAAAACACATCTTGTGTCCAACTGCCTTGGCAAGTATTTCAGCAACCCATTTTAGACCTGGATTTTGTCGAATAATAACCCACAAAGGTGAAATCTTATAGGGATGAAGTAGAAATGTTAATGCTGGCACTTGTGGTGTTAAAGTTTCTAAGAATAACTCTTTTGTTGATTACCTTCATCTGCAAAATCTTCTTCCATTTTAATTTAGATGGAAACACACCGGTATCAATAAAAGTATAAATGACGTACAACAGATCATATTTCTGCAGTAATCTATATATGTCTGGAATAAATCCATGTTTCTGTTCATCCACACTCACATATCTAATCAATCTATTAACAAATATCTGTTTAGCAAGATATTTAGATGGCAATCGGCATAATTGACCAAATAACTGTAATTTCCTGTAATTTATCATAGTAAGTATGTTTGGTATATTCAACATACATAATGCAAACTTTGTGGAAATAGATTTATGAAAATGTTGTATACATTTAACACAGAAGTTGTGTGATAATTCTAAATTTGATATGTCTTTGTTTGAGTAAGAGGTCCAGTTTTTACAACCATATAGCGCTTTACCCAGCAAACACCCGACGTTGACCCAACGTTGGATCAACGTTGAATTTTGGTCGCGACGTCGGTGACCTTCATACAACGTCAAATTGACGTTGAATCCCCGACGTCTAACAGACGTTTCATTTTGACGTCGACTCGACGTCGGGTTTTGGTCGGTAATCTGACAATAGGTGAATTTAATTTATGAAACCAATATATATATAAATGAAAGCATAAACAGCGAGAATTTTAAGTTTAAGTTTAGAAAGGGAACATTATATATTTATTTTCTCCATCAAAACAACAGTATCACGTGGGTGGCTAACGTACGATATTCGATAGGTGGCGCTCTGTAAACGGATAGTCGCAGATCAGTATGAAATATATTTGCTCTATTTTCGTTTAAATAATATCTTATCTCCTCGAATTAGTCTATGAAGTGTTTATATAATTTACAATGAAGCTGTTATCATTTTTGAGGGCTTCATTTTATAGTGGTTAATAATTTAGTAAATTCGAATTTGCGACTTATCGGATTTAAAATTCAATTGTATTGGCGGACAAAAAACGACGGGTTGACAGACAAAGTTGTATATTCCAAACAAAAGAAAAAGGTAGGCAAACATTATATATTGTTTTTCAATGCTAATTTACCGCATGTTTGCATGGATTCGATGGTTATTTGATCATTGAAATGTTTGACTGGTAAAACTTAATGTAACGTGATTTCGCGAGATAAATATTTTTGTTTCCACGTAAGAACACTTTATCATTTGCTATAGAACAGTCTGTATAATCGGATCATTTTTCCCACACTATATCGCCATGCCAAATAAATGCACAATCAATGGTAGGAAATATCCTAGCAATTGAAATCAATAAAAAGTTAAATGCAGTACGTAAGACTCTTATTATTCAAATGCTGGTAAATAAAATTTCCTCTTATTTCTTATCAACATGAATTTCCCTTATATGAGGGGCCAGTCATTTACACATGTATCAGATGCAGTTTGATTTTGATATCTGTGTAGTTGTTAAACTACTCGTTGTTAATTGAAGTACTTTACCCATACTGTTAGCATACCATGTGTTTTCTTATATTATGATAATGATTCATGGCATTTGATACATGTAAATGATACGACGTTGGTAAGATATATCTGAAAGCACATTGTATTTGACTAGCTATCTTTTTATTAATGTAATCAAACAACATATTATCAATCAGAAAACACATTATCATAGTTATAAATCAATAAAAGTAATAGTTTGTTAATTAGCCTGCTTATCAACAAGTTGTATGCTCGTATCATAAAACGTTTTTACACTAAGCCAGTCTGTCCTATATACACTTAGCAGACCAGAGCATGCTGGGCAGAGATAATATCTATAACAATGACAGTAACATGTGAATTTCTTTGATGTTGTATGAGCATTTGTACAAAGTACATTGAATATAAAAAATAACAATATAAATTTTTGCGGGAGTAGAATTAATTTCATTTTGGTATTTGTTATATCAGTTTTTCATGCGCTTATGAGTTAACTAAGATTAATAGTAATTGGATTTTGCCTATTGTATTAGACAAACATCCTTCCACCACATGGTTAAATTCTAAAACGATTATATTTCGTCTTTCAGATTGTGAAAATTATGATAATTCAACATGTGTCAAAAGTTCAGGAGGAAGATGAAAATATTTAGAGGAAAAGAAAAATGAAAACCTACCAAGATTTTGTGACAGGTATATTTCAAAATATTATAGAAAATACAGTGATCTTATTACCCTTGATTTTATAATGAAATTCACGAAGCCATTTTTATCAAAATTAATAGATATATACAGTAGGTACACGAAACTACATGGTTTAAACTAAATTAAAAATAATAAGTATTTTTTTAAGTAGTTGGAGAGTTTTGTTAGAATTTCGTTTAATTATAATATGTATAAGTGATTTATTTCTTGCACTTTTAACTGATTATTATATTTTTTTTAATTTCAGAAAGTGTGATGAAATCTCAGGTTGGAGACGGTAATGATACGCTTATAGTATGCCCCAGATCGACATAATGTAGGAGGACGAAAGAAGCTAGAATACTAATGAAGATACATGAACATTGCTATTTATAGTTATAACAAAATATTCAGAATATTGTTCCATTTAACATTCAGATCTAGATTCAGTTATAAAATACAAAGACAAATATACAATCAGTGATGAAAAATCCCAAACTCAGAGTGATCAGTTCAGTGGTGATATAAGAAAAACACATGCATAGATGTTTGCTATATAAAATGTCAGTGTTAATATTCAAGAAGGATTTTGTTTATCTTATTTCTAAAACATGCTTAATTAATACATGAAGCGTTATTAAAGTACATACTGTCAAATTTAATAGTTTCAAAAAATATTATGTAAATCTTGCATTTGTTAAAGTACCACATTTCTTGTTTTGTACTTGTGATTCCGAGTATAAAATAAATTGCTAAAATCATAAGAATGTTTATTTATTAACCCTATTAAAGAGCTTCAAAATGAAAAAAATCATATTCCAAAAGTTTTGAATGAGGTTAAATCATGGTCAGAAAATTTGGTCAGATAAGGTTGGCATATGGTCAGATAATGGTCAGAAATGGTTAGATTATGGTCAGAAAAAGGTTGGATTATGTCCAAATAATGGTCAGAAAAGGTTGGATTATGGTCAGATAATAGTCAGAAAAGGTTGGATTATGGTCAGAAAAGGTTGGATAAAGGTCATTTTATGACGTTGTATAGACGTCGGTTTCTGACGTCTAAAAAACTTTCAAATCCAACCTTCTGCCAACGTTTACCCAACGTCAGGGTCTAACGTCAGTACAACGTTGGTACAACGTCTTTTGTAAGCTGGGTAGGTACAACAACTGTCATGTATATTTTTCGGAGTGTAGCAGGACTTATAGAAACTGGATGCAATCCACTGCTACAAATGCTTAGTAACGTACCACGTAACTTAACGCATGCGTCTTTCATTGACAAATGCTTATATGTGAAGTTAATAGGTATGACGTCATTTCCAGAGAAAATAGTACCGAGTCATGCATTAGAATAGCTGGGTTAAACGTTATAACATCGCTTTTTGAAGGGTTGTATAGGAAGCGCCATTTTCTCGAGGAAATGTTACAGTAAGTTATCCAGGAAAGCCAGTTGGACAAGCGAGATACATGTATGACCAAACCGAATGCTAAAAACTAGAAAACTAATAAAAAAACCTCTATACGTTTATTGTTTACGTAAAATGTATAATTCACATACCAACCTCCGTACAATATTAAAACTACGGCTAAGCCGACATCCACATATCTCGAAATAACGGGAGCACGGTAGTACGAAAATACGATGGTGAAAAGTCGAAATAACGAAACCACGATGGAGAAAAGTCGAAAATACGATGATGAAAAGTCGAAAGTTCGATGGTGAAAAGCCGAAATAACGAAACCACGATGGTGAAGTCAAAAATACGATGATGAAAAGTAGTCGAAAGTACGAAGGTGGTTTCGTTATTTCGACTTTTCACCATCGAAATGTTTTGTTTTCGATGCGTTGAGTTATGCATGTTTGTTCATTTTCATACAAAGATTAAAAAACACTGTCGGAAATATCAATGAAAAAAGTTTTGAAATAATTAAAGCGAGAACTATATAATGGGCATCAAAGTCACGTGTTAAGCGGATGTATGTGAATATCTTTTTATGTATATACAGTGTACTTGTTGTCGCCTTTCCTGAACGTCGACATACTCTTAACAAGATTTGACATTTTCTACCCGTACACCGCCCGCCCTAAGCCAATCAAAATGGAGAATTTAACAAAATGGACGAAAAAGACCTCATACCCCACGCCATCCGCCATGTTTTTGTCGAGTTATCTATATAATTATAGAACTGATTGAAATACTCTCTTCATGTTCAAAGCTCGGAACCAGTGTGTAGGCTTCTAAGGGGTAAATAATATATGAACTATTT
Source organism: Ruditapes philippinarum (assembly GCF_026571515.1). Lineage (NCBI taxonomy): Eukaryota > Metazoa > Mollusca > Bivalvia > Venerida > Veneridae > Ruditapes > Ruditapes philippinarum. The sequence goes on along the minus strand of NW_026864699.1, from coordinate 69,852 downwards.
CCCTTGATAAAGAAACTATAGCTTTAATTAGATCTATCTTTCAGGAAATATTCTAGCTATTTCACGAATTATTATTTTTCGAATACCCGACTGAACGGCAATTCCTAGCATTTTTTTTGAAAAGACTAATACATGTCTTTGTATTCTTATTGTGGACTCGCAAATAAATTATGTCATGATTATCCAGCAGTCAATCATATATATGCTTCTTATTATTATTGGCGTCCGCGCCGAAGCGCGGCGCTCTTATGGAATGAGATCAGATTTTGTGAAAGGGCGACAGCAACTTCTCGAGCCTTTTAGTCGGTCATAATAAAAGCCGAAAATTCCGATCGGTATGAGGGTGCTTGATTATTATTAAATAAGAATGAAATGTCGCGATATGTTACAATGAATTTTCGCAATGCAAACATTTACAAATGAAATAACCTTTTCCGTCAATAAATCGCGCTCTTCGGGGTTTTTTATTTATCATTTTGTAGTACACAGTCGGTTATCATGTCATGGTATGTTATTGTTGTACATGTATCCTAGAATGATCAGTTTGATGACCTAAATATTCCAAAAACCTATTTATAGATATATCTTTTTATCACTCCTATCGGTAAATGCCGGTCTCTCCCGGTCTATTTTGACCAGGATTTACTAGTGACCGGCGAATAGTACCACACGTTATATTGTCCGGTCTCTCCCGGTTTTGGAGTAGATGTTTGATATCGTTACAATTAGAAAAAAAAACAATAGCATGTTTCATTTTATCTATATGAGATAAAAACAATAAATATGTACACGGATTTAAATGTAATATAAATCCGTGATATGTACAATAATTGAGAAAAAGGTACATTTTTTATGGTATTAAAATGACATTATCAACTTTGAAACATTTTATTTAATTATTCAATTTGTTATCCGTGTTTAGTAAAGATGCCGAGGAATTATTCAAAGTTACAAATTAGATTTTATGAATTATTCAATTGATCGATAATTTAAAAAATGATAAAGAACAATACAATGTACATGTACATGGTTTAAGAATAAACAATATTATATATTGAAAGATACACCATAATTTACTGACTTTTTCCAGTTAAGCTTTGACTTATAATCGTCGGTCAATATATGACAATTGAATTCTTAAAATTTATTTTACAATTTTAATAAAAAAGAGTAGTAAAAACTCAGTATTAAAATAGCACATAAACACAAAAAAGAATAAAAGAAAACAATATTCATAAAATTTGTATTTTTTTTAAATTAAAATTAATAGATATTACAATTATTGTATAATAAACAATTATGCTCAACATGATCAACATGGTAATATAACCAGTGTCATATTTTTACTAACTTAAAGTGTGAACAGATACCTTAAGGGGGTCTTCGCTAATAGCGATAACATGTACATAATAAGGGACAAATGTGTGGTACGTGTTGATCATGCGTTACACATATGGATTATAAATGATTGCATACATGTATATCCGTTGCTATTAATAACCACGATCATAAAGAAATAACAAGTAATATTCTAATCTCTAGCATGCCAATCAAAGTTCATAATGAACAATGTCTTTCGTCCGCTCATGCATAAGTGGTATACATTTCTGGTAGTTTATAAGAATATCTTGTCATCATATGTGTACTAGTTCATCTTCACTTGCTGCATTTCTTGCTTGGACGCCCTTTGATGCTTTGCATCAATGCATTTCTTGTACAAAATTATTTTAATTTAATTATTAAACAAAGCTACATATAGGCAGCATCACAGCCTAATAAAACAAACTGTTACTGCTTTTATTTTACGAAAAAGCAATTAAAGCACAAAAACCTATTAATAAAAATTGCAAAACTGTTGTTTAAATCGATATCGCGTTATTGTTTTATTATTTGGTAACTATGAAGCAGATGGTGTAAATGTGCCATTAAAATTGAAGGGCAAATACTGTGACCATGTGGACATAATATGTTAAAGGCCCATTACACCCCAAAAGCGCTATTATTTTCATTATGAAATAGTGATGAAATGACATGCATATTTTAACTTTCCGTATTTTCACTGCAAAAATTTATTTTTCAGTACAGTGAAACATATTTTCCGTATTTTCCCTGGTATCTTGCTTGACTACTTTTTCATTCGAACCTTAAGGTCAAATTCTGTAATTATAGTAAAAACTTGAATCTTCTCTAATTATTTCTTAAAAGATTTATTTTCAGTATTCTGTTACAATTTAAAAACGTTAATCACTATGGCATAACAATCTTTTTCTTTTAGAAAAATTGATAATTAGTAAAATTATAATGATTTAGTATTTTGTTTTTCTACTTTAATTACAAATTGTTTCACATCCAACACTGCTTTCTTCGGGTAATAAAATGGCATGCTCTAAATACTCGTTTTTTAAAATAAATTATAATTTATGTTTGCCTGTTCTACGGAAAAATTTACATATTCATTTCTGTGCCTTTAATATAATATCTTAATGGCTACGTTATATGCAGATATATTGATGGAGAAATACATTATTTAAATAATCATTCTACCTGTGAGGACTAAATCAGGAATCGTTCTATGAAAATATATATGTGTAATGCGGACTAAAGGTTAGTATCAATACTAATTTTATTTCAAATTAAAATTGTATCTCGAAAATATTTTTTTGTGAATGTGTTTGATCAGTAGAAAAAAATTGCGGGGTGTTGTTTACTTGAATGTCTCATAATGTTACTGGTCATAAGATTATAATTCTGAATTTTTGGATATCCTAAAAATAATCTATATAAATTGTAGAAATGTTTAACTCTACCAAAACATACTTGTGCAACTTATGCTGGTACGAGATACTATGTCGTGCGCATGAATTACTAAGGCGTGCGCGGGAGAAAAATTTGTGAAGTTTGTAAATGAAAAGGGCTCAAAGCTTTAGTCAGAGCTACAGAGAAAAAAACTTTTGACATTAAACTATAATTCTCAATAAAAATATTGATATTGCAAAGTACAATACATAATTGACGGTCATGAAAAGCAAATAATTCTCAATAAAAATATTGAACCATCAAGTGCCTTCCTTGTATATGAAATCGATTAAATTATTGCTATCTGAAACCACATTCGGACCAATAATGATTTTCTTTCCGAAGTTTGGCGGAAAGAGCCGAAAAGTTACGATTGTATGAAGTTATTCCTCATACAGAGAGAATGTATGTGACTGCTGATTATTTGTCAATAACACATCTTATAATGGTAAGGTATTGATAAAATATATACAGGTGCATCTAAATGTGCCTGATAAGGCAAAATATACAAACGTTTGTATAAATGGTGGAGTTTTAACGTGGATTTAAAGTAAGGAGATACGTACAAAATCTGCATGTTAAAACTAGGACTTATACTAACGTCTAAAGTGAGTGTTTTTTCTTCTGATTAATAAATTCACAAGAAATAATTTATTGATTTTTGTAATCTCCATTCCGCAATTATTCATTTCTATACAATATTTTCAAAATGTTTCGCGTCATTTTTAAAGCGTGATTTTTACTGCAAAGCTTCAAAATGTATACATTGTATTTTCACTCATCCACGCAATGGTAGCTATTTGGTTCTATCTAATCTTGCTATTGTCAGCAATTTATAGTTAAATGTTAATTTCATAGTTTTATAAAATCAACATAAAAGATACTTGTATTTAAACTAATATGATTTTCTGGTTCAGATGTCTTTGACGTATATACTGTCCCGATACATGCCGAGTCTGAACCCCGGATCGCAGAGTTCGAGTTATGGACGCGGCGCATGCTTTTTCATTACAGTAGCCTTTAAATGCAGTAATATACATGTATATAATTATAGCGAACCGTCATTCACTGTTGATTCAAATACATATGTGACTATGAGTTGAAAACTTTGCACGGATATTACTTTTGGATACGGAAGATTGGTACTGATACAATACTTAAGGTATCAAAGAGTGTTCGTTGGGTTTTTCCGAGTGCCTCGACAATAGACTTCCGGAATATAGAATGTTTTGGGGTTTCCCAGCTATTTTGGGGTACGTGCGCCAATGCCTGTCAAAAATAATCAGGAATATTGTTCTTTCTACAACTAATCAAGCAAGCAACGCACATTGATAGAGATTTACTCAGACATTCCTTAAATACGAGACACCACCATATATATATCTCAGATATCTCAACACGTCATGTGTTGTTGACAATAAAATATTTAGTTACTGTTCATTGTTCGCATCGGTGTTTTCTGTTTGCATAAGATGCATGGACTATAAAACTGAATTTTATGCTCAAATAATATAAGAGATGGAGATCTATATTTTGTTTACCACAAAAAAGCAACTTTTAACTTTCAGTAGTTCAATTCTTAAATCTGGCTTTAATAATGCAGACGACAATGTCGTGAAGTTTAGATGACTGTCAAATTGCTTTAAGAATTTTATTACACACAATCATCTCCTGTTATTCAGCAAGATGTGAAGATATCCCGACAACCGCGCTTTAAATGCGATTTCTTTTTAACTCTCATTGGCACCGTTCTGGATTTATTTTTCATACGAAATGCACTTGACAACAACATCCGGTCTTGAATTATAATGCAATACAGTTTGTTATTTGATTTGACATTGTGAAAACATCCATTAAATTGAAATTAAGATAACATACTCAAGGGATTAACACCCCACACAGGGCATACTTCACCCTATTTCTTGTTTAGGTCAGGTATTAAAACTTTATGTGCATTTGCTATAGATGTACAATTATATCAATTGTCCCATATACATAGAATGGCTCAGAAAGTTTAAAAATCGAAAGTAACATCCCCTCAACAACTTCTTTCTATCACTTTAGCTCCTCCATCACTCTACAAGCATCAACCAAAAAGTCTGAGAAAATTGACATATCTGATGAAAACGCATTCTCGTCTCTAGTATTTTCTTTCGTGTGTAAATAACCACCATTAACTACATGTATAACCATGTATATACTGCATGTTTTTGTGTTGTATTTTATGTTTTTTTTTGTTTTTGTTTTTTTTTTGCTTAATGCACCCGAGACATGTGTTTTAGGTCGAACCCCTCGATCAGAGTCAAATTTTTCGATCAGGGCTTCGGGAGTTTCCGTGATTAATTAAGTTAGTTTGTTTAATCATATTTTATTGCTTTTACATTTTATACAAAAACAGATACATTGTCACATGTAAAACATACTACAAAACAGTAACGAATACATTTACAGTTAGTACATGGATGTTATAGTTATTATAAAAAAGCAAAAGGGTCGGGCCACAAGTTTGAATTGGCCCTTATTCATGTTATTATTAAGGTAGTTGAATTCAGACAGTTCCAAATTCATTTGTGTCGACATTGCATGCTGTCATGTGAGACGGACAACAAGCTTGCCTATACCTTCCGTCAGGGACTTTTGATTCTTTCATGTGTGGAAGATATACAGATATCATGATGATTCAGATGCACGGGGGAGGAAGTGTTACACGAAGGATGGAGTTCTTATGATAACTTGTTTGGAGTTCTTATGATAACTGTCACGGAGTTCCTGAAAAACGTTACGGATTTCTGTGGAAAACTTTTCTATTTACTTGGACAACTCGCCTAAGAAATGGTTATTTTTAACTTTAAATGGGGAGTTTGGGGTGCTAAATTAAACTTTGATAATTAAGCTTGCCCTACATATTGTATTTTGTTTCAGAAAAATCTTTTAGTCCATATTTTGTCGCCTTTTTAAAAAAAACTGCAAGTTTTGAGAAAAATTACCAAATTACTTGCAAATTCGTACATATTTACGTTTTCATTTGTGATCTTCTTCGTTGCTATACTAAATTACCTAATTATTATGGAGAGTTGCAAACATAAAGCCCTGGCTAATAAATTTATACCCGATTTTTCAAATGTTACGGAGTTCTTGCGATAACTCAAAATATGTCCTGGAGTTCTTATGATAACTTTTGTTACTGCCAGTGTGTTATTGTGCTTAATCACGGCGCGTTTAAGTGTATTTTATTAGACAATAAGTGTGTAAATCATTATGAAGCATAGTACGCTTATCATTTGCACAAAAATTTGGTTATATAACGTTGGTTTTGATCGTGTTTTTATGGAAGCCTTGGATGGTCACTTTTGAGTTTCGACTTATAGATTTATTTTACTATTTTCTTATGACTTTTGATTTATGACTTTTGATTTTTGACTTATGGATTTTGTTATTTCCCACGTGCTTGCCACTATAATTATAATTTCCAAGGAAAATATGGTAGAATATGACAATGATTCAGAATAGGTAAGTTCATTGACCTAAGTTTCCTTGAGACTTATTTAAAAAACAAAATATGTGGGCTCATATGCAAGAACAGAATGTTATTCTTATATAAGCCTTTTAAATTGATTAATTAAGAAAAGAAAATACTTTGCTTGCATTGTATTGCATTTGGTATCCATTTTTTATTTTGATTTCCGGAACAGGGATATATAATCTCAAATTGACATACAGCGTATGAATCAAACGCTTTATTTTTTATATGGGTTCCAGTTTTAAATCCAAACCAGTCTCGCATTGTTGTTTGCTGCAGTTACAATCGGTTTTCACCCGTAGTTCATCGTCCATCTAATATAGACCAAATTATAGGCCTTATTTTGACAAAGAAATTTGTGGTTAAGAAGTTTCATGAAACATGGTATTTCAAAAACAATAAATCATACAGCTTTGAAACTTCACACACTTGTTTAGAACACGCTCTAAGTTAGAAATCTCTGAATTGCATTGTTATCAAATTATGCCTCTTTTTCGATTTTTAGTTCATGGTTTAGAATTTTAATGAAAAATGGTTTCTCAAACACTATTTTAGCGATTCCTTTGAAACTTAGAACACATATTAGGGGTTGACATCTAAGATCAATGACCAAGTCTCGTATGAGTGGCGCACAATTTGACATACTTATGCCCATTTTTAAAGCTAAAATGTTTTGTCAGATGGTTTATGAAATATGGTCCCATAAACCAGTTATGATATAATATTGAAACTTTATTCACTTTTTCAGTATCAATAACTTAGGTCACATACCAAGTACAAAGTTCATGTTATTTGTATATAAACTTTTGTATACAGTTATGTATTAAGGGATTTTTGTACATGTATTTTGTATATATATTTATTTGATTTCAATTGAGATACTTTTAATGTTTTCAGTTTAAATTCTAGTAAAGCTACCTGTAGGAATTAAGGACGTGCTGTCGAATGGTTTCAACTACAAAGCAGTTGCAAGAGCATCAGCAATACATATTTGTCAAGTTTTCGGAGCCAGTTTAGAAGACTAAGAGGTTTCATAGCAAAACAGCGTTCGTTCCGAGTGGAAAGTAGTACAGTTTAGCAAATGCAAAATGTCCAAACACTAGTGATTTGGTTTTCTTCGTTATTGTCTATGGAAATATTCAGACATTTTTGGAATACGTGCGTTACCTTTTCACACTTGTTTCAGACGCTCGATAATTTTCAAGTTTTAACCCCACCACTTATTGTGGACGCTTTATTGGAAACACGCAATGTCATGATGAGACAGAGAAAAGTGTGAAAAATCATGAATTCATAATTCTGGCTTTCATAATTTTCAGTATTTGCCCATTGTAAATTTTAAAACTTAAAAGATAGGTATCGAAATCAAACTTTGCATGTTCATATAGCTTGGCGAGGCAGAAAGAAACATACTTCTTGCTATCATAGCTACATTTTAGAGAGTCCCCTTTGTTGTTGATTTTTTTCTCTTTTTTTTTCATACTTAGATTTTGTTAAACTCATAATTATCCCAAAAACTGTTGGAGGCATCAATTTGAATTTACTGGCAGATATATCTCGGCGAGATAGAGTGCATTGTGTTGTTAACAAAACTTTTGATTATAACATTTTTAATCGTTCTTCTAAGTTAAACATTACCTTTTTCGACATGCTGTGGGTTGGGGGTATTCTCATTACGAAAGACTATGATATTTCCATTACATATAAAGTCGGTTATTCTTCGAAAAGTGGACGTTATTTAATTATTATATATACATTATACAATGTATACAGTTTCTTAAAGTTAACTAGGAAATTTTTAGCTAGAGACTGTGTTTGTTTTTTCTCTCTTTTAAACATTTAGAAATGAAGAAATAACGCTTTGACAATGATTTTAAAAATCTTGACTTCAATAATAATACAGTCACTCTAGCGTTGCTAGTTTACCAAATTTATCTTATGTTTTTAAAAGCTTCGTTAGATCACTCATGATTTTCTTAGTTTTTCATCAGTAACGTATCAAGGACGTGTTGTTTTGTAGAAATATTGCATGTATATATGTCGTCTGTGACGTAAATACTTGACGTTTTTGTTGATGGCAGTGTTTATTTTTAGCTGTTCCTTAGTGTTAGCTTTGAAGTAAGGCATGTGTGCTATTTTAGAAAAAAATGCTTACCTCTGTATTTCTTATCTCTGTTTTTAAATTAAATATAATGAGGCTCAAATTCAATTTGTTTTGCCTATCTAATACATTTGTTTTCTTATAAGAAAACACTTTTGTTAAGCAAAATAAAGCACGGTTGTAGAATAAAAAATGTCTGTTGTTATCAGTTTAAACGCATTTATAACAAACAATTATTGATAGCTCTGCCAACCTGTCACGGTCTAGACCGTGAGGTAAAAACCTTTGGTAGTGTGGTCTCTCGGTAGAGGTTTATTTAGGTAGTCTGTTGAGGGAGTTGGCTGGTTCTACACAGTTTACTTCTATAGTGATTGCTATTCTATTTCTGCTTTGCTCATTTCGACCTCTTACTTATAATTTTAATGGAACACTATCTCTACATAGATAAATAAATTCTCTGTAACATTTAAATACTGTTTATTCCGGTGGAAAATTGCAAGTTTATTTTGGTTAAAACAAAGTTTAAGTAACACAATAATAAATTGTCAACAAATGAGGACAATGTATTTTTATCATTCAGGACCAGATTTAATATGATAATGTAAAAAAGTACAAGTTTGAAGTAGAAATTATCAAAAGTTTTCAAGTCATATTTGTGTCACAACCTTTTTCTAAATTTTATTATATACCTCTAAATTTTCTTCCAACGGATAGAAAATTCCGTATTATGTTAGTGACAAATACGGAACCATATATGGAAATGTCGGAATATTTTTGACATTGGTTCCGATCTTAGCTGTGTCTTACGTAGCATTAGGAAACGGGAACCAAAATTATAAGAGGCATCGCCGGTTTTGCATAAATTACGTATTCATCCGTCAGTCATAAAGTTATTTTTTATTTTTTGAAATTTCTTATAGAAGTGTAGTTTAATGAAAATCATTTTTACTTAAAACGAAAAGGTATATAATAAAAGTAAAATTGTGTTGTAGTAGCTTTCTGAGGCTATGCATTTTTCTACTTGCAACATTGTGAAATTGATATCTCACTCGACCTGCGGTCTCGCGAGATATCAATTTTCCACCGCTGCTTGTAGCAAAATACAAAGCCTTAAAAAGCTACTACTACATAATATTCCGTACATATATCTCATTTACTTTAATGTATTATAATGCCTAACGCTTGTACCCTCTTTAATAGTCAACATGGCAAAAATAGCGTACCAGTCAACCGTGACTCAATTCAACAAAGAATTAAATAATCTATTTCAAGATGTAAAATGTTAATAAAAATTTGTAATAAAGCTACACATCTAGAAAATAGCTCAGAACTGTTTAATCTGAATAAAAATTAAAATTTCGTTATTTATCGAGAATAGGTTATTTACTTTATTACTTAATGCTGCAGACGACACTTATAAATGAATGTCACGAAATAAAGCTTCTTTACATATGATTTCACATTAACAATTGATGTTGATTTTTTACGTGAAAAAGATCAACTATTATTAAAACATATGAATGCAATAATTCTAATGCAAAAATGAGGCTAGTGGCTTTATGTACTTGTAAACATCATATAACTTCAACACCAATCTCGGCTGATGTGCTCCCTTGCGTTTGGTGATTGTATCACAAATTTGCTTATTTTGCATTAATCTAAAATCAAGTAAAACTAATGTTTATACCAAGGCAAAGAGTAACAGCAAATGGCAAAAGTTATAAGTCAAAAGATAAAAGTCATAAGTAAAAAGTGATAACTTATAAGTGAAAAGTCATAAGGCCAAATCTAAAAAAAAACACGAGAAAATAAGTCAGCATTTATTACAAAAATCAATTACATTTTTTGAAATAACAATCATATATATTCCTTTTAAATACCATAATATGGTTGCTATTTGTTGCGAATGAATAAGACGTTTGAATCTAATTACACATACTTGAAATTACATAAAATAACTTAAAATCTATTCAGTAGATGATGTGCAATCTCGGTCGGGACAGAGCTAGCCCTGTAAGGGGTTCCGTGTTCGAATCTCGGTATGGCTGCATATCTTTCTCCCCCTGTGACATTTGGCATAGTGGAAAGTGTCCCTGCCAGTCACGCGGGAGACCGAGGTTCTATTCCTAGTCGGGCAGCCGTTTTGTAACCAGGGCTTGATAGAAGAGATACAACCAGAAGTCGATTCTTATAGTGCAGTTAATCTCGTAATACGTATGCCAAAAACAAAACAGAAATACTGCAAGTATTTTACGTAAAAAGTTACAAAATTGCACCTACATATATTGTGATGTAAAAACTTTACAAATTAATATTTACAGGCTGCTGAGTTGGAAATCTTTAAAAGGACCATTAACCTGTACAATAAATGTGTTTAGATTTGATTTTTTTAAATAACTTAAGGAAGATTCCCACTTCACGTACGCTTTTCGTAAAAAAATACATGCAAAGACTGTTTAAGAAATGACCCGTTAAGGTATGACCATCCTAATGCATTACCTCCATTTCAAGAGTATTTACATTAGTTGCATGAAATAAGAGGGTTGTAGGTTCGAATCCCATAGGAGCCAACTTTTTTTCTTCATTTTTTCTTTTGACAGTATTTTTGTATTTCTCTAGCTATATTAAGATGGAAAAATATGCTCGTTTTCTATCATTATAATTTTTTATACAGATATTCATTGCCTAATTAATGCTTAAAAAATCTAAGAGCAAATTACAATTATAACATTTTCAATGCTAAATATATATTACAAACTAGCCGGTAAAAGCCGTCCATATTTCACAGAATGAATCAATATACTTCTAGAAAGATTTTAGCAAACTTTGATACAAGCCCTTTGACTAAATGTAATTTTAGTGATTTTTTAAATTTAGAATGACATGATAAAAAATGTTCAATTTGGTGGGGTAGAAACATTTCCATGCATATTTCTATCGTGTCGAGAATAGTCATGCATTTAACATGCATAGTTTATTACTAGAATGTTATTATTTGCATCTAAACAAACAACACTTGCAAAACATGTTTAAATGAGATTACACGGATATTTTTTTTAAAACTTTCAATACATGTATTTCTTTTAAAAAGCCTTTTTAATTTATATGTTCTGACTCATAATAATGCCTACAACTCCAAAACCGTACGGTAAATTTTGCTTAAATTTTGCATACAGGTGTCCTTTAGGTAAACTATACCACTAGACAATGTTGTCAATTTTACAATGCCTTATAGTGCAAGTTAGAGTGGTTATAACTTAAATGATAATTTACAAATATATTGTAATTTGCTCAATATTTACAAACCAATATCTTAAAACGACCATATAATGAAGTGAAATCTATCGTCTTTATGATTTTAAAACATCATTTTTTGAAACTTAACCTATAGTAACCTAGTATATATTAATAACACGAAAAAAATCAGTATTAGTCGTTTCAAAGCGTATATATATTAAATCTATTCTCAAAATTAAATCTTTCAACTCGGTACACAGTTGTAGTGCTGAATCGGCGTCCAATGGCATCTGTAGATACCCATTCACAGCACCATGGATATAAAATCCTTATGGAACCGTCCATATGTCATGGCGTAGTATACGCGTCGGTATAAGCGATGAGCTTTCCGCATCTCAATACCATCCGGATCAAGCGCTCTCATTATTTCCATGACGTCGTCTCCCTTGACGTACATGTGGTAATCCAGCATTAACCTAAGCCATATTGTACGGTATTCTATGCGTTGTCCATTTGTTTGTATTTCTCTGTTTATAACATCAGACACAGTCTCAAAAGGAGTATATATTCCATTACGCCGTTTTAAATTTAAGTGTTTAAAAAGTGTATTCACTGTACTAAATGACGTAATGCCATGCTGTACCAGAAAGTACTCTATTATCAGCAGAGTGTTGTTTGTTATAGATGTTGAGGGTCGGTATCTTGGCACGGTAGCTTTGGTAATGCTAAACAGTATAATGATGAAGACACAGATCAACATCAAGGTTTTCATCCTCGTTACCTTTTGTCCAGTAGTTGTGTCTGAAATAAGAGTTTATCTTTTATCTAAATGTTTATACATTCATATTATATAAAATGGGTAAACCTCTTAGCTCCGTTTTTTAAAGATTGATAGGTGCGAAAAAAATATTTTAAATGCTAGTAGGATATTTTGTTCTAACTGGTTCTATATCTAAGTTAACTTTCAGTTTGTACTTGTGTGTATGAACATAGCACTTGCCGTTCTTTACTGATTCCGTGTTAGCTCAATAATATGCTGAATTGCGATACATGTTTAATACTGTGCACCATGCCATTTTAAGACGTAAAACTTGTATTCCCTGTCTACTTGTTAATCAGTTACTTGTTTGTTACTCATGGACAGATTTTGTGATGAAAACAAAAAATGTATAAGCACTAATATAATGAACATATTTAGAACATAGTAGATTGTACAAAACACACAGTCACACTTGTGGAATTAAAGTCTGTGATATGTTACCACTATGGGATTATATCAAATACATGTAATATTAAATTCCCTCCTAAACACATCCTCTCCTCCATGACAAATCTGAATGAAATTATTTAAAACGTTTAAAAACATACCTGAAACCAAAGTTGCTGTTTTCAGCTTCTAGAGCACGTGTAAAATGGGTTAGCCAAAAGTCATAAGACTTAAGTCACAAATCAAAAGTCGAAAGTCAAAAGTAAAATATCCCTAAGTCGAAACTCAAAAGTGACCCTCCAAGGCTTCCATACGTTTTTCAGTTCAAGAGATATTTTTCGTACCTCCGTTTCTTGTGTTTTTTGTGTTTGTTTTGGTCTTTGTGCGTGTGTGTGTGTTTTATATTTTATTGGAATGACTGTAAACATACTTGATGTAGGGCATTTACTTACAGGATAAAAATACACCTTGAATCATGATTTCGTCATATATACATTATTCCTGGCAGTTTTAGAGAACATTAAGTAACTATGCTATCGGTATGCATGTAAATGGTTTTCAGCAAAATAGGAGGTAGTATGCATTACCTTCATCTAAATTTAATGAGGTGGGTGTCATCTTTATGTTTCAACGGGTATTTCAATTTCTAAAAGGTATCAGTTTTTGTCATAGAAACGTATAAAGTTCTATGACAATGATATGACGATAGAAAGTAAGTCTTCAATAAGATATGTGAGTCACCGTAAGGTTCATGCCGTTTATAGACTCTATTAAATCCAATGTAGCATCACGTGACGTACAGCAATTTCCATATTTTGGAAAATTACTGCATACATTTTTCTTATCAAAGTTGGAGTCGTAGTGGAAATTTTTGCAACAACTTTTGCTGTAATTGATTACAAAAAAATATTGTCGAACTTCTTTCGCTTGAACCCGTAGGGCACGTACAAATCTGTCGAAGAGATCGGTAGTAATCGGTTGATTTTTATGCATAAAAAGATCATACATTTCGGGTGCATGGGTGTGAAGGATATCCAGGTTATATACGATATATGGTATAAAATGATACAATTTACTTAGCCGCTTCTTGAGAGAAGCCCAACTACACGGTGCATATCCATATCGGTACCCTCTTTGCGAAATCTGCTCAAACGGTACACTCATCGAACATACACAGGTCATTCTCTGCTAAAACCAAACCAGCGATGGATAACAATCCAGTAAAATTTCATTGTAATAAGGAAAGGAGGTATGACACGTAGAAAAGATGTATACCACGGAACACTAGAATGTTTTATTTATGTGCTGATTTGTCATGTGCACGTTTTTCGTGTACAAGCTACAAAAAATCGACATGTCTTGCATCGCCAATCACCTCGAAATATTTTTCGGGCTGAAATGAACCTATGGCTTGATTATATATGCATCACATATATTTACTATGTTCATATACATATCATCTTCGGACAAATGGCAGTATATTGTCAAAAATAAATGAAAAATTCATAAAAAACACCCTACTTTCGGTTTTGCAGCGGCAAGGGCTACCTCTCTTCATTTGAATTTTCATAGCACAAGTACCCTCTCATTTTTTAACACATAGGTACCCTCAAAGCACGACATATACTTTTATGTGTTAATCGCTAAGTATGTAATATTTACATAAAAGTAAGAAATATTACATACGTACTTAACGATTAACGCAAATAAAGTATATGTCGTGCTTTGAGGGTACCTATGTGTTCCCGGGGATCGAACTCACGCCAGAGAGGTAACTGGATTAGAAGTCATCGGCTCAAACCCAACGAACCCGCGACAAAGAGGTAACTGGATTAGAAGTCATCGACTCAAACCCTTCGACCACGGAGGCGGCCGTTCCTATAGCTTAGCATCTCTTTATCCTATGTAGACTGTACACCAAAGCAATTTCATGTCTTCTCCAGATATATTGAATGATCGTGTTTTAATTTTGCCACATGGCCTCAGTGTTGCATTTTGCGGAAACTTATGACATAAAACTTTTGTTGACGAACAGTATACACAGAAACATTTAGTGCATTCGTTGGGTTTTATAATGTCAATATGATTTCGCATAAATTTAATTAGGAACTAAAACACGATTAAAACCAACGTTATATAACCAAATTTGTGTGCAAATGATAAGCATACTATGCTTCATAATGATTTACACACTAACTGACAAAACAATACGCTTAAACGTGCCGTAATTAAGCACAAGAAACACACTGGCAGTAACAAAAGTTATCATAACAACTCCAGGACATATTTTGAGTTATCACAAGAACTCCGTAACATTTGAAAAACCGGGTATACATTTATTAGCCCGGGCTTTATGTTTGCAACTCACCACCATAATTAGGTGATTATGTATAGCAACGAAAAAGATCACAAATGAAAAGGTCAATATGTACGAATTAGCAAGTAATTTGGTAATTTTTCTCAAAACTTCAAGATTTTTTTAAACGGCGACGAAATATGGACTAAAAGATTTTTTTTCTAAAACATAATACAATATGTAGGGCAAGCTTAATTATCAAAGTTTAATTTAGCACCTCAAACTCCCCATTTAAAGTTAAAAATAACCATTTTTTAGGCGAGTTGTCCAAGTATATAGAAAGGTTTTCCACAGAAATCCGTAACGTTTTCCAGGAACTCCGTGACAGTTATCATAAGAACTCTAAACAAGTTATCATAAGAACTCCATCCTTCGTGTAACACTTCCTCCCCCGTGAGATGCACATACCTGAAAAAAAAAGTTTCCAAAAGAGTTGCATGAGGTCTTCTCCACCAGTTCATATCCATTATACGGAGTATTGTTTATATCATACGGCGGTGAACCGTTTATGAATTTATTGTTTGAATCATTTAAAAGTATTATAATGAAAATCTTAAACTTTTATATTAAAATTTGTACATTAAAAAATTAGAAGGGAGGTAATAAAGGCATGCATTGAAACTTTTTTCCCTCATGTACAGACTCAATCAAACCGAGTCTGCAATTCTTATGTTATTTTGTTGTGATTAATGCTTCCGAGGGCCACTTTCTTTCCAGATATTTTAACTCTAAGATTTACTTCCCTTTGTTGATCTAGTTCAACCTCATTTTCCGCTGTATTAAATTTGTATTTTGAACTGGACTTCAATTTAAATATGAACATGGTACTATCCACGGACTGACCCTGGGGGTCTAAACCATTTCATATCGGCAGTATATTTAATTGCAACTGAATTTGAGTGTTGCCGGATTTTGTACCCACTTTGAGTCCAGAGTGCATTGACGTTGGTGTCGCTAGAGCTTTTAAAAAAGTTAAAGGTATGTGGCCAAGAATAGGCATGTTTTTCTGTTTCAAATATATTTCGATACATGGATTACAATAAACTCAATAAATAAGACGTCCTTTGATGAATAAAAAGCATGATTTAGAAAGTGTTTCTTTCTGTAACGCGATCAGTAATTTTTTGCGCCGCCATTTTAACTGATGACGTAGGGATGTCCCTACCTATTTTTTAAAGTAATTTCTTGGAATAAATAATATAGCCAATTATGTGAATAAAATATTGTTATTTTATCTTATCAGCCTGTCAATAGCATGTTGAATTCTGTTTCACAATCTATCTGATTCACAATGTACAGTAAATAAATAGTTAATTAAAAAAAAAAAAAACAACAACAACAACAACAACAAAGCAGGCTGGCTTAGGGTTTTCCTTTTACAAACAAACGTGTAACATACCAATGCTTACTTTTTCATACATTGCAGTTGTCCTAGACAAATATTACAAATGTATTACCAGCAATAATTTACTGAAATATTGATCTATTTATAGTAACAAATTATGTGTTTGCTTTAAAGTTGCACACCCACACTTTCAAAAATTAAAGATTTTAGGAACATATAGTTAATTGTGTAAATGTTCCAAATGCCCTTTCATGCCTGAATGTACTTATTATTAATTAGTCAATATTTTTCGAAGCTACAAAACCGGTGAACAAAGGTCACCCAAGGGAGATACAAATGGTCTTTATTTAGAGGTTACTTTATTCCATTTTATCAAAGGAACTTTATTCCACTGTGTCCGAGTAAGGTTATAAAAAAACACACACAAAAAACACTTTCCTTTACAGGTTTATCTGTACTCAGAGGTGGTCGTTTTCACAGGTTTGACTATATAGAGTACAGGTTATCATTCGTATATTTTGATATACGGAAGCACAGAGGGGACATTCCGGTTTCTTCTTCTTTTCCTATCATCTCTCGTGGCCACGAGATATAACAAAAAAAAAAAAAAAAAAACAACAAACAAACAACAAATGCTATGACGTTATTAGTGTTGTTTTTTTGTAATGCTTTGTGCTGACTCAAGTTACCTTCATTCATTGACTTGACCATGTTTTATATACATGTAGTTGACAACCATAAATTATCACGAATTTAAAGATAGTTTGAAACTTGGGGTGCGCTCTGTTTTAATGAATACATTTTGCCAAAAAAGGTAAACCAGGATGTAATATTAATAACGAACTTCAGTATTATACACTACTATGTATATGTTAGTGTTCATCCGTGCTGTTCTACAGAAATTAGAAACTTCGACGGGAGCATGTTTCTAATTTCTGTAGAACAGCACGGATGAATACTAACATATTTAGTGTCAAACTTTATTTGGCCTCATTATCATTCACTATATTACGTCACTATGCGGTTTTATGAAGTACTATGAAAAATAGAAGTTGACTATGAACGTAATTCGATATAGTATCGACTTTTGTACTACTATGAAAATTAACGCACACAATTTTCAAAAAATATAGCGTTTTCATTGGATGACAAATAAAGTTTGGCACTTAAGTCGCTTATGTATTGAAATAAATATTTTTTTGTGATTTACCCGTTTAAAACATAATTTTAGTATTCATATTTTGATATATATCCGGCAATACACCGGGTGATTTCACTTCATCAGAAAATAATTATTTTACGATCATGATCAACGTAATATACGCTTTAGATTCAGTGAAGCGGAAACTGTTAAAATAATTACACTTAAGGAAAATACAAATATGGAGAGAGAAAAATAGTTATATTGTGAAAAAGATACACGTTTGAAATAATTTTATGGAATAATCTAAAATAAACATGTAATTAAATTGCCAGGTTGTAGTACAATGTCTGGTAAGTATTACAATACATCATAAATTATGTTAATTTCAACGACAGTATGTAATTATCTTTGAGTAAAATGGAATTGAATAACTCTTTATTTACATGCGTTTAATATAAACATT
The DNA here is from genome assembly GCF_026571515.1 of Ruditapes philippinarum. Taxonomy (NCBI): domain Eukaryota; kingdom Metazoa; phylum Mollusca; class Bivalvia; order Venerida; family Veneridae; genus Ruditapes; species Ruditapes philippinarum. The sequence continues at coordinate 51,683 of NW_026864699.1, read as the reverse complement.
TTGCGACAAGGCATAGATTATTAGCTATGTCGTTTTCCAGCGCCGTATATATGCCTGTATCTTCAGACAAATTGTTGACCTTAATAGAGCTCCGATACTTTAGTTACTCGATTAAGAATTTTTTCAGATGTCTCACTTGAAATAAAATGTTAAATGGAACACTGGTTATCGGTAAGGGACCAAGTCCTACCCCATAGTACCACCCTAGGACCCTCTATAACCTACTCAATATTTGTACTTCAACCCATTCAAAATACATGTCCATACATGTCCATACAAAATCAAACAATTCTAACAAAAAATATGTTGCTGATATCAACTATGAAAAAAACCTGTGGCATACCATCATATACCGTATGGTTGTACTCGCATGACAAAGGCGTATGTACATAACCCTAGAACCCCAATGGACGTGGCACCAGTTTTACGGGGTCAATAGTTTATAGGTCAAAGTTTGCGCCAACTGTATTAAAATTTAAATTGAAGGTTAAGGTTATCAGTGCAGGCCAAATCTGTTTACAAATAAACGACAAAGAATTACACACCCACCCTGATAGGAGTCAATTATTTTCAGGTCAAGGTCTAGGTCAAATTATATTTAAGATATACATTTTGTCCTTTTAAAGATTTTTTTTCTAACAACAAAAACCCATTTCCAGTCTTGCATGCCTCCAGATGAGCCAAATATTGTCATTAAATCAAACCTGAGACAATTTTACTAAGATTTCAGGAAAAGTCAAAAGATTCAAAATTTAAGTAATTATTTACATGTTATATGTGATTGATTAATGATTGGTTATATCTCATATGTTGTTTTTTTATTGTAATAAGTGCTCTATTCTTTGAAGGGGTGTTTGTCAATGTTCGGATGGGTCGTGCACATAACAGCTAAATAAAGATGTCTTTCTTCCTTGTTCTTTTTCTGTCCAGCATTAATTTATCGACATATGTCTAAGAATATTTGATACATGTGGATGAGAGTTTTATACTAATAGGTCCAAAGCAAATTGCCACTTACTAAAGTGAGATTATGTCCATCTTAGTGTAAATTATTAAAGATCTAAGTATAAATTTTACTTGTTTATGTTTCTTTTTTTTTAATGATTATTACGTATGTATTTTATTGGAGCTCTGCATTGCCCTCTATATGTTTGTGTGTTTTCAATTCCTTTTGTTCAAAGTCATGCACTTGGGTCAACTGTTTCAAAGAAAAACGACACACTATATTACACGACATGTATTACACGACATGGGAGCTGGATTTTGAAATGTTGATTTAGAAAGACTCAAAGTCCTATTAAATTCGTGTTCGCATCATCTATGTAACCTTGGATAGTTTTAAGTCCCAAATATAATAAATCTCCGTAAAGTGCCGATGTCAATTATCGGCATTTCCCGTCATAATTCGGTGAATGATTGTGCGGCGTTGTGTTTCAAAGGGGACATAGTGTATGGCTTTCATATTTTTTAAACAATTTTTATATGATATATTATAGTGAATTTATATTTCAAACTGTCAATAGATGCAGCATATCTGTGTCATTGTTTGTTAAGGATAAAAATACCATGTCAGATCTTATGATACTTGTTTTGTTCAGAGCATAGAAACGATTGGTATATAGGGGTTGTTATTTCATAAATAACATATAAAATTGATCAGCATTATAATGGCAGGTAATTGCTGAAAATATCGAGTTTAATGTAGATGATATATAATTTGTTACACAAACATTCAATTATTTCATTACAGCATGTATCATAGTTACACTCGAAACACCTAGTCGATTTTCCATGACCCTTTATGAAATATGTGGACAGGTTCAAACAGTTGCGATTGTCCCCTTACAAAAATTATACATCCTTTTTCTCCCTTCCTTCAAAAGTATTTGCCAAAAATAATAAAATCGCTAAATTCAGGAAATATGCACAAAAGCACTTGCTAATTATAACGCGAAATTAAGGGTTGAAATCCTTATACAAATGTAGGCAAGATTTGCACGAAAAGGAGAATTTGTACGCCCAGCCGCCTTCCGACTTTTTCTAGGACCATAACTATTATTTCATATATTTCCCGGTGCCAGGAACCCCTTTTTTATAAAACTGGCCAGCAAACCTCTGGTTACATCTAATGTTGCGATGTTACATACGTATCTTGACGTTATATTGTTAAGATTTTCAATTACAAACTTCATATTTTGTATTTTACACAAAATATTTTGTCCACTTCTAGAGAACCCTATACATTTTTACATATTGTACTTTTCATATGTGATTTATATACAAGTGTGTTTTGGTCAATGATATAGGATAATGAGTTAAGTTTTCAAAAGCACGTGCGGTCTGTATAAATTTTGTCGACAGCTGTTTGTAACTTAAGTATATTTTCTAAAAAGGCTATTGTTAAAGCTATCATATCAAGTAGATGAGTATATTGATATCATCTAGTATATATAGTGCATCCATCTAAAGTTAAGATCGAGGATGGCAATACCACGTGTTTTATTCATATGACGTCATGTCTGAACGATAGGATTGCACAATAGCAAACATTGCAAGTCAATATTAAATATGTTTACTTTTTTCTGTTCTACATGAATCAGTTAAATAATTATTTTAATCCATATTGAATAAAGTCCAAGTAATCGCAAATTAGGCCCTCTCCGTCAGTCTTGTATATATGACGTCATAGTGTTAGCGTCATATTTGACGCTTTCGTGGCGTCATCATGGATCCTTTCTCCGGTTTGTTAAAGCAAGGAAAGCAGCAAGTCGTTTCCGAATATCGTCTTCTTTAATTTTAACTGATTATAAGTTGCTTCTTTCTGTAATATATTTTCAGTTCCAATGCAGAATGCAACATTCAACTTTGTGTTGGGTTTGTCGGTCGGCCTCGTGTTTGCATTCCTTGCAGTGTCTTACATGTCAGGTAAGTTTGCGTGCAAAGATAAGTTTAAAAGTGAATCAAACTTTTGCATCAATTTGACATACTTTTTTACCTAGCAAATAATAGGTTATGGGACAAGTTTGAAAGTATACCAACGGGGATATCACAAAGTATAACACGACATAAATTAATATACAAACTACCAAAACGTAACGTTATATATCACATAATGCTATGTAATGCAACACATGACATGTAACATAACATAGATAAATATAGGAGTATTTTATTCACAAATTTCGGCATGGATTACTACTTCATACTAAAATGGCTTTGTGATAAACTCATACATTATTGATATTAATGCGCCAATATTGAGTTTAAACTTTAAGACAAAGAAATTCTATAAAGGTTACGGGTTGACGTTCTAAACAAAGGTGTTTTAAGGGCCTAACGTTTCATTACTTGCTGCTTGCAAATATAAAGTTAAACTATTTGTGACCTTTATGTAAAATACACTATTTTTTCGTCTGATAATCTTTATATTTTTTAACTTTTTTCCAACAGGGCCGACAAGCATTTCCATACACACACCACGTCGAATACCGATTGAAGAAGTGGGCAAATTTAACAACGTGCATGATTCCGTCTTGACACATGAAGACCTAGATAGGATTCAACAAATCGTGCGTCCAGTCCAGTTCCAAGATGCCCACGCTCATCATGGTAATTGTGATAAAAATTAGTCAGTCAGCAGAATAGAGTGTTGTCAATACTGCATGGGTGTACAAACGTGCCTGTCCCTTTACTGTTGTCAAAGACTGATCGATTGTTGGTCCCCAGCAGTCAAAGAATTAAAATGAACCATTGCACTGCTAGTCTGTTAGTTCTAACTTAAACGCACTTGTTTACCCCATAGTTCTGTGTCCGAACATGTCTCTGAGTAAAAAAAACACAACAACATGCCTCGTCTTTTCTTTCAGACGACGACAAAGAAGCGGTGGATTTAAAAAAGAAAATCCGGGTCCTTTGTTGGGTAATGACCAGTCCCAAAAACTTACAGAAGAAAGCTATTCACGTCAGGAATACTTGGGCTCATCGGTGTAACAAACTTATTTTCATTAGTTCAGAAACGAACACAAGTTTTCCCACTGTAGGAATAGATGTCCCCGAAGGAAGAGATCATTTGACTGGTAAAACGATGAAAGCGTTTAGATACATTTTTGAGAATCATTTTAATGAGGCAGACTGGTTTATGAAAGCAGACGATGATACCTACGTCATTTTAGAAAATTTACGTTACTTCCTTTCTAGTCAAAATAAAGACGATCCAATTTATTTTGGACATCATTTTAAACCTATAGTGAAGCAAGGTTACTTCAGTGGGGGTGCCGGATATGTTCTTAGCAAGGAGGCATTGAGGCGATTTGGCGCGCGCGGGAATGATTCAAAAATATGTCGCCAAGATGGCGGCGCAGAAGATGCAGAAATCGGCAAATGTATGCAAAATTTAGAAGTGAAAGTTGGGAATTCCACAGATAAGCTTGGAAGAAGTAGATTTCATTGTTTTGATCCGGAAACCCATTTACGAGGAGGGTATCCTGACTGGTACTATAAGTATGATGCTCATGGTGCTAAAAAGGTATCACGTTAATTGATATTTAGCTCACCATAGCACAAAGTGCTTTAAGGTGAGTCTTTGTGGTAGCTCAATGTTCGTGGTCAGTCTTTTACATTTTGATTTGTACAACAACTTCTCGTATACAGATTGGCAAATAGTGATGAAACTATACAGGAATGATCCTTAATTTTGGAGGGTCCTTTATAAAACTTGCTCAAAATGGTTATGGTTATGTCATAAATAACGTAATGAATCTAAAATGTCATATTCTAGACTGTCATAAATAACTTTTTGAATCCAGAATGTCACAAATAACTTGATGAATCTAGAATGTCAGGAATTATTATAACTTAATGAATCTAGACTTTCATAAATGACTTTATGAATATAAATATACTGTCATAAATAATAATAATATGAAAGTAGAATGTCATAAAAAACTTTATAAATCTAGACGGTCATAAATACCTTTTTGAATCAAGAATGTCACAAATAACTTGATGAATCTAGAATGTCAGGAATTATTATAACTTAATGAATCTAAACTTTCATAAATGACTTTATGAATATATACTGTAGAATAATAACGTTTTGAATCCAGAATGTCATAAATAACTTTATAAACCTAGAATATCATAATCAAGACTGTCACAAATCAGTTTTAGAATCTAGAATGTCATAAATAAATTTATGAATCTAGGCTGACATAAATAACTTTATAAAACTAGACTTTAATAAATGACATTATGAATCTAAAATGTCATAAATAACTTTATAAATCTAGACTGTCATAAATGATTTACGAATTTAGACTTTCATAAATGACTTTATGAATCTAGATTATCATATACAGACTGTCACATATAATTTTATGAATACAGAATGTCATAAATAACTTATGAATACAGAATGTCATAAATAACTTTATGACTCTAGAATGTCATAAAAAACTTTATGAGTACAGAATGTCATAAATAACTTTATGAATACAGAATGTCATAAATAACTTTATGACTCTAGAATGTCATAAATAACTTTGTGACTCTAGAATGTCATAAATAACTTTATGAATGTAGAATGTCATAAATAACTTTATGACTCTAGAATGTCATAAATAACTTTATGAATACAGAATGTCATAAATAACTTTATGAATCTAGAATGTCATAAATAACTTTATGAATCTAGAATGTCATAAATAACTTTATGACTCTAGAATGTCATAAATAACTTTATGAATACAGACTGTCATGAATCAAGAATATCATACATACGAGTATTATCTAGGAATTGAGTACTTTAATGACAAACTGTACGGAAACTGGCAATAGTTTTGGTATTTAATCGTTTTTTCTTCTTTTTTTTATGCAAATAAACTTTGACATTTGTATCTTTATCTCTTTTACCATGGGCTTTAATTTAATTAAAGCCGTGCTAGTACGAATGATTGTTCAGTAGTTCTATGTTCATTGAAAAAGTATCTTTATAAATTCATCTATTTTATATTTCAGGGGAAAGAAAGTATAAGTGACTACGCAATCTCATTTCATTATGTTCCGTCAGCAAAAATGTACAGCCTCGAATTCTATGTTTATCATCTTCGACCATACGGAATAAATTCCGGACACCAGGATTTAAACCAAGACATATCATAGCGCATTTAAACATGTGATAATTTATTTGTAATAAATTCACGTTATCTTATGTTATTATACTATTTACCTTACATAAATGTGTTTCATCTAGAGTTATAAGTGGGCATTTGAATGATGTAATATCAAAGATGACGTCAGCGGTCCGAATTGATTTATTTAAAAAAAAAAAAACATGTGCATTATACAAAAATAAATTTTACTTTGAACTTTTAGCTCATATCTTTGAAGATTTCGAGCTCTTGCTAGTCATGTTGCCGTTGCCATCCAGAAACTTTAAGATTGGCCATTATTGTTTTGAATTTCTATATGGAGTGTCTTTAAACTTGGAAATATCAACCCTTTGGACAAGATCTTTGTAAACCAGACTTAACTTTACATTGAATATTAAGGTCAAATGTTTAAATTTCGCTTGATTTTTTGCTTAAATTGTCTGTAACTTTTTAATGAATGTTTTTAGATTGTCTTCATACATGTACTTAGAAACACCAATTGTTTTTGCAAGACCGTTAAGAAGACCAAATTGTTTATGACCTTCACTTATCAACGACCTTGGAGGTCAAGTTAAGTTAATGAATTTTGCTTAAGTTTTGCTTTTATTGGTTATTTATGAATAGATTGCCTTCATACTTGAGCACAACTACCTAGAGGGCAATGTTTTAATAAGATTGAAAACCATTAAGACTACCAGAGACTAATTTAAGCTATGCCATGTTACTGTGATATTCAACGGAGAAGTAATCTGAGAGTAACTAACTTTATGAATCTATAATGTTAATAAATAATCATCTAGAATCCAAAGGCTAGTACTAAAATGACAAACCGAAAAGAAACTATATGTTCAAATTTTGGTTGTTTGGTTTTGGCTAAAATTGTCATAACTTAATAATTTACGTACAGGTTGTATGCTTAATTACTTGAAGAATACAATTTTTTGACGACACCCGTATGTTTAATATTCAAAAATATGATCTTGACTTGTAAGTGACCTTCCTCCGATGTTTTTGTTTTAGAAATACGAAACCCTCGAGCGTGGTCCGCGCCTGGCGGTGGTTTTGTGATATGTTTTTCTTAAAAATGTTGTTGTTGTTGTTGTTGTTTTTCTCCTTTTTATAAAGGGGTTATCTTGTGCAGTGATTATGTAGGATGCACAGAAATAAATATGCGCATGTGCCAGAAGCGTCTTTAAGTTCAAGTATATGGAAGTTATTAATTGTTATTATCAATTCAAAATACAAGCAATACAAGCAATAAAGTTATATGTTAACCTTCAATATATAATATAGTCTCATTTTATACAAAATAGACTTGAATGCACATTTGCGACATAGATGAACTATCCCTGTTTGCAATTGGTAAAATTATAGTAAATAAAGCCAAAATACTATACTTTGTTTACACTTTGACACATTACTTAACGTTCAGCTGTAAAATATCTCCTAATCTAAATCCATTATTTAAAATCATTATTAACACATGTTTGGCATTTCATATTGATTTCTGAGGCATAATGTGCCTTTAAAATATAAACTTATGTCACACGCCGACTACAAAATATTGCGCACTCATTTGGGTGTTACATATGTATGGTGACATGTAGTGACCAAATATATCCTATATTAGGGTATCATTATATTCATTATTATTAGACAAGAAAAACGTTGATAAAACTGCCACTAGAATCGTCGATACTAAGATTGTCCTGGCTAAGTTGCTGAAGAAGGTGGTCAGAGGGATACAAGTAAAATGGTTTCCTGCGGTGAACATTTTAATGATATAAAGATATTTCATTTAACTATTTTCAACATTTTTTGGTGGTGGGGGGATAAATAAACGTTTGTATCAGGAATATAGTTGGCAATTGAATAAACGATCGATATAAAAGAAGGTCTTTGGAAACTGGTGACCATAGAAGACCGGAGAAGGTCGAACATAAACAATTATCTCTTTTTAAGAAAATGATTCAATAGGACTACCATTTTATGAATAATTCCGAGCAAAAAATAGATAAAGTAAACACACAAGTTTACGCAGAAAATATCTCTATTTATTAAGGCATATGCCACTATGAATATTTTAATTTTGTAGATTTTCAGTATAAACAATTTATTGTTTGTAAAATTTGAGATAGATATCAAAGAAATATTGATAATATTCAAACACATCATTCAAGTTTTCCACATTAAACGGTAAAATAATTATAGAAAATTAGAAATATCACGTCATAGTTTTTTGTTCTTAATTAGGTGTAATTCGGACTAATTCCCTACAGGTAAATCCGTAACCGGCAAACGGTATTTAGATAGGTTTTGGCGAAAAGGTTAATTAACCAATCGTGTACGGTTTACAGATCACATGCTCCTCCATGTACCGAAAACAGGTCACGTGCTCCTCCATGCCTCAAAAGTTAAACGCGTACCAATACGTGCGGTCTCCGCACCGCAGGAAATAATTGTTACACATTTACAGTAACTGACCAGATACGGGATGTATGGATCTGTAGAAAACCATATTGGAGCTACACCTAAACTCCGGTATCCGGTCGGTAACAAAAATGTTTATATAATCACAGGGACCCAGCACAGTGTTGGGATAGTGTAATTTAAAAACAAATATATATATTGTATATATAATATATAGACAAGGGGTGGAACTCGCAAAATCGGCCGAATGCCCCTAGTCCAGTATAAGTCAAAATTTCAAAGTAATTCTTGCGTAAATTATATAAAGCTATATATCAAATTGCAGCTAAATGACATCACTAGACGTTGTTAATAACATTACTGTCCCCACTTTAACCGTTTTTGAACAACAAACCGATATTTCGGATGAAACATCGTATTTTTGCTAGGTCGGACAAAACTGTGCAGCCCGTCAACACTCGATTTTCTACGTGTAATTTTAACGCAATTCCAGACCATGTCAATATACCAACCCACAATAAATCGATAAAACAAATTAAAATAAACAACTTAGTGCTGGAAATTGTTCCAAAACCAATCAATTATAGCAAACATTCATTTCTTTTTATTTCTCTTCCGTCAAAATATTTTTTGAAGCCATGATACATACTCGGCAACGGTTGTAAGACATCGTTTGATTGGACGATTCTGTGACCCAGCAATGCTTTGTATTTTAATCAACCAATGAAATAATCCGTTTCAAATTGGTCACGTGATAGCCAATGGATGGTGATTACAACTTTCATTTTCACATTCAGGAATTAATTGTTTACAGACGCTATAAAACATTTTAAAAATCAATTTCCGGCGGTAAGTTGTTTCTTTTGTTTTGTATTATCGATTTATTGCGGGTTGATATAATGTCATGGTTTGGAATTGCGTTTTTACACGTAGAAAATCGAGTGGGGACAGGTTGCACGGTTGTGTCCGACCTAGCAAAAATACGATGTGTCATCCGAAATAACGGTTTGTTGTTCAAAAACGGTTTAAGTTGGGACAGTAATGTTATTGTCAACGTCTAGTGATGTCATTTAGCTGTAATTTGATATATAGCTTTATATGATTTACGCAAGAATGACTTTGCAATTTTAACTTATACTGGACTAGGGGCGTTCGGCCGATTTGGCGAGTTCCACCCCTTGTCTATATATTATATATAAAGTATAAAAAAATTTCTAGAATTACTTTTTTTACACTATCCCAACACAGTGCCGGGTCCCTTTGTATATAATTCAGACTGGTGTTTTAATTCTAGTTATATTGAATGATCTTCAAAAATTCATTCTTTTTATTTCTATACCTGTTCAACGGAATCTTATGTAAACCGTATGTTTTCATTTTTACCAAATATAAGTCGTCAGTTAAAGAAACGCCACCATGGTTTTTGACATGGCGGGACTGGAAATATTTTTTCTAGATTATTGTTCCATTTGATGTAGGGTTAGACCAATGACGTGTGTGCAAAAGTTTGAGATCATTCGCCCTGAATGATTATTTAAATTGTGAAAATGACCAAAAAGGAAAAGCTTTGTACCCAAACCGACATAGGAATAGCACAAAATAGGATATTCAATTTATTTCTGAGTATAATTCTTAATAGCCTTAGTGGAGTTCCTTTAAAATGTGAATTCTGATTGTTGTTAGACATTTTACTTTTTCTTTAGCTCAGTGGATTGTGGGTTCATTATGGCATGTACTTCTGTTTGATTCAACGATAATTGTTCAGTTGCACACTGGCCATAGCTTTCGCAGAAGCGGTGGGTCTACCGCAGCGACGTTGGAGTATTCGTCGCAGAAGCGGTGGATAAAATATGGCCGTTTGTTGTTTTCGGTAAGTATATGACTGAATTTTGTTTTTTGTTTTAATGTTTTACTGGAAACACTCAGTGAGACTGGAGCCCACATATGTACTCTTTCAACCTATTACAAGGACACGGTGCAATTCATTACCGTTTATGCAAATACTTCTGTACAGTTTGATGAGGGGACGCCACTTTTGCCTAATTTTGGTTAAAACACATACAAATGTGTGCAAAACGACCCCATAATGCATCGGCATCACATCCAATCAATGATACTTTCACAAATTAACCATAATTTGGAAAATTTGGAAATTATTATTGCCTGTTTATAAAATAAATGACAAAAAATGTTTTCGTCGCAGACGGCGGTGGATTCGATTGCAACGCAGTGCGGTGGGCCCGATACCATTTTTGTATATTTTAAGAATTTAACTTGACGTAAGGCATTTTTCAATTGAGTACAGCCCTTTTCTTACTTTGACATCTGAGAAACGTGCTTATTTGATGTTTAAAACGATATTAATTATTATATATACGTTCGTACAAGTATATGTCCGAGGTCCGCTTTCATTTTCTTGCCATTGAAAATTACTTCAGCCATAATTATCATTGAATAATCTACGTTCAACCTTGGACTTAAAAAGACCGTAAGTTCATTTTTGTCATACAGACATATAAAAGATACTCGTAAAGATAAACAGAACATGCTTCTTGAATACGAAAAACAACCTCAGTTTTTAATGTCACTGTGTTATATTACCAAATAGTGAGAACACTAATATAAATAAATTTTATGTTAACAGCGTAAGAGTTATTTCAGGAAAAGTTTTTTCTCCATTACTTTTTAGTAAAGACCTACGCGTTTTTTCTTCTTTTTCTTAAATTGGGACATAAAAAAAAAATGGTTTCAGATATGGTATATGTTTAAAGAATTTTAAAGTATGAAATGAAATTTAAAAAAAGGTAATAGAAGTATTTTATGGAATTAAGTCTTTCTTTAAAAATGTACAAAAATATAGTAAAGAACTTAATAAGCGGGAGAAAAAAGATTTTTCAGAATTACATTTAAGTTATATGACCTTGAAATAACCACAATTAAGGAAAAAATCAAATTCACGTACAGGAAATGAGATCGGTGACCCCTAGTTTTTTTTCCGCTCTAAATGTTTATGTCATCATATTCTAGCATCATGCTTAATTTAAAGAATATAATTATATTGAACCTCCTTAATTTTGCGTGTATGTGTTTATAATACTGCACATTTGTTACGTCACTTTTAATTGGATAATCGTGACGTTTATATACATACAATGTACTTTTTAAATACATGGCTGCCGTCGATTTATGAAATTATCTCATTTTTCTCTAACAAAAAATGCTTGATGTATTATGAGTTCGTTGTAAATAAATCCAACAGATTTTATGGTCGTATTTAAACGGTTGTTCGCAATATTAATGGCTATCGATCGAAAATTTTTTATACTTGTACATGTTGTAAACATCAGAAAATAAAGTTACAACTAAACCAAAGAGCTCTATAATTATATAAACGTCTCGATTTTCCAATCAAACATGCAGTATTATAAAGCTTATATATTTATGTACACGACTGCTGTTTATTTAATAAGAAATTTTATGTTTATGTTTTATATTTGAAAAACAACCGTTTATATACGGCCATATTGTATAGCCTTTCAAAATCTTTATAACTAATATGATACTCTCGAAAATGCCATGAATATGTGTTAACTTTATGTTTTTATAACTCATATGCCGTAATGCAAAAATATATGCATATATATATGTATATACCTGCCATGCCGCTTTTAATAAGTCAGAAATCGGCATTGGTTATACGGTATAACACGTGATCACGTGTAACATGTAAATGTCTGACATATGTGATATTTTGGCTGGATTCATCACATTTGTGGAATTCCCTGCACATCGCTATATTTCCTTTCGGTGGTGCATCAAGGTCAAATATTATGACTCTTAGTTTCGACCGTTTCCTCTACGGTCCGGGTTGTCAAATGCACGAACCCTTATATGAACTTGGAAATACAAATATGATAAAGGGCATTATATATATTATATGTTCTTACTTTCCTGCGCTTTTCAACTGGAATGGTGCATTCACACTCAAATATACTTGATACTTAGTAATAACCCGAAATAAATTGTTGAACGTGGATTATTCTATGATAATTATGGCTGAAGTAATTTTCAATGGAAGGAAAATGAAAGCGGACCTCGGACATATATTTGTACGAGAGTATAAATAATAATTAATATCGTTTTAAACATCAAATAAACACGTTTCTCAGATGTCAAAGTAAGAAAATGGCTTCACTCAATTAAAAAGTGCCTTACGTCAAGTTAAATTCTTAAAATATACAAAAATGGTATCGGGTCCACCGCACTGCGTTGCAATCGAATCCACCGCCGTCTGCGACGAAAACATTTTTGGCTTGCAGCCACGGCTGCAAGCCATTTCATTTGGAAAACCTGTTCCGGTTAGGTGGTTTTCTGCTTACATTTATAAGTGCATGATTGAACGGGAAACCAGCTGAAATCGTGCCAATCGCAACTTTTCGGCCTTTTCCGTCACTCTTCGGATTAATGATAATAGCCGATGTACTTCCGATTGCAATCGTGACAATTCGGGCGATTCCGTCATACTGCGGAATCAGACGAAGTAATATTACGGAAATCTAAGCTATTTTAGTTACTTCGGTAATCCCAGTTTGTTTATATAAATAGGATTCGTATTTTTACTTGATTTATTGATTTAAACCGTAATAAATTATAAACGAAATTGTTCCGTTTCAATTCTTTTTCAAGACGCAAAAGTTAGTTTCTTTTATAATTGTTTTTTGTCTGTATTAGTTTTACACAATAGAGGATGTTGACTGTAGTAGTATTTCGTCTTCAAAGGGTGGTCCAAATCACACAGTGCATGATCGAGTTATATTTAGATCTACTGAACTTGGTGAGGTAATCAAAAAAAATAGCCCATGCATATCATTAACCTTACCACGTGATGATTTATAGATAGCGCATCGTATCTGGGAACATGCTTATTAATTAAATGAAATGTGCACACTTGTTTCCTTTCAGTATGATAGATCTTCACGTTAGTATTTTTACGATTGATTATTTTCTTTATTAGTTTTATACAATAGAGAATAGATTTCAAATCGTTTTGACAAAAATATTCGTTTTTACAAAAATAAAAACAAATAAATATGTTGGGATGAAGGCACAACTGTGCAAGCCTTTCCTTTTAAAAGGAAACTTTATTTGTTATTTATTTTATAAACAGGCAATAATAATTTCCCATTTTTTCAAATTATGATTAATTTGTGAAAGTATCATTGATCGGATGTGATGCCGATGTATGATTGGGTCATTTTGCACACATTTGTATGTGTTTTAACCAAAATTAGGCAAAAGTGGCGTCCCCTCATCAAACTGTACAGAACTGTTTGCATAAACGGCAATGATTTGCACCGTGTCCGTGTAATAGATTGAAAGAGTACATATGTGGGCTCCAGTCTCACTGAGTGTTTCCAGTTAAACATTAAAACATAAAACAAAATTCTGTCATATACTTACCGACAACAGCAAACGGCCATATTTTATCCACCGCTTCTGCGATGAATACTCCACCGTCGCTGCGGTAGACCCACCGCTTCTGCGAAAGCTATGGCCAGTGTGAGTTGTGACTTGTAATATATGCAATTTGTATAAAGAGAAATATGTAATTATAACATTTAAATTATTTTAAAGCTACTTTAACTAGAACTGCCACTATCATGGCGTGAATACCCCAGCATACCACTTTGTCAGAATCAACAGTAGCCATTAAGAACTCAAGGACAACCTCCCTGCCAAATCTGAGGTTACTTAGCCAGTGCATTGCTAAGTTATGTATTCTACATGCTTCAAATTAAAAATGTCAAAATCAATACACTCTGGACAGGCATTCTGAAGCAATTGAGGGGAAAAGTTTTTTGAAGTCAAGGCCCCTGTGACCTTGACCTTTGACATGGTGACCTCAAAATCGATAGGGGTCAACTACTAATCACGACTAACCTCCATGCCAAATATGAAGACTGTGGGTCTTAGGAATCTTAAGTTATTGGGCGGAAAAGCTTTTTGAAGTCAAGGCCCCTGTGACCTTGACCTTTGACCTGGTGACCTCAAAAACAATAGGGGTCATCTACTAATCACGACTAACCTCCATGCCAAATATGAAGACTGTGGGTCGTAGGAATCTTAAGTTATTGGGCGGACAAGCTTTTTGAAGTCAAGGCCCCTGTGACCTTGACCTTTGACCCGGTGACCTCAAAATCAATAGGGGTCATCTACTAATCACGACTAACCTCCATGCCAAATATGAAGACTGTGGGTCAAAGAAATCTTAAGTTATTGGGCGGACAAGCTTTTTGAAGTCAAGGCCCCTGTGACCTCGACCCTTGACCCAGTGACCTCAAAATCAATAGGGGTCATCTACTAATCATGACTAACCTCCATGCCAAATATGAAGACTGTGGGTCATAGGAATCTTAAGTTATTGGGCGGAAAAGCTTTTTGAAGTCAAGGCCCCTGTGACCTTGACCTCTAACCTGGTGACCTCAAAATCAATAGAGGTCATCTACTAATCACGACTAACCTCCATGCCAAATATGAAGACTGTGGGTCATAGGAATCTTAAGTTATTGGGCGGACAAGCTTTTTGAAGTTAGGGCCCCTGTGACCTTGACCTTTGACCTGGTGACCTCAAAATCGATAGGGGTCATCTTCTAATCATGACTAACCTCCATGCCAAATATGAAGACTGTGGGTCAAAGGAATCTTAAGTTATTGGGCAGAAAAGCTTTTTGAAGTCAAGGCCCCTGTGACCTTGACCTTTGACCTGGTGACCTCAAAATCGATAGGGGTCATCTACTAATCACGACTAACCTCCATGCCAAATATGAAGACTGTGGGTCATAGGAATCTTAAGTTATTGGGCGGAAAAGCTTTTTGAAGTCAAGGCCCCTGTGACCTTGACCTTTGACCTGGTGACCTCAAAATCGATAGGGGTCATCTTCTAATCACGACTAACCTCCATGCCAAATATGAAGACTGTGGGTCAAAGGAATCTTAAGTTATTGGGTTGACAAGCTTTTTGAAGTCAAGGCCCATGTGACCTTGACCTTTGAGCTGGTGACCTCAAAATCAATAGGGGTCATCTACTAATCATGACTAACCTCCATGCCAAATATGAAGACTGTGGGTCAAAGGAATCTTAAGTTATTGGGCGGACAAGAAACAAGAGGGCCATGATGGCCCTAGATCGCTCACCTGAATTATCAAACTCATCCAAACAATTACCTAGACAAGCATTCTGACCAACCAAGTCTCATGACAGGTGAGTCAAAAATGTGACCACTACAGTGTTAACAAGGATTATCCATATTTGAGCAGTGCGACCTAGTTTTTTACCCAGGTGACACATATTCAAACTTGACCTAGAAATCATCAAAACAAACTTTCAGACCAATTTCCAGGATACTTGGATCAAAACAGTAGCAACTAGAGTGTTAACAAGATTTTTCTATTTTTAGCTCCGGTGACCTAGTTTCACATGCGATTTCGAACTCATCCAAGCAATTACCTAGACAAGCATTCTGACCAAGTTTGATGATAATTGAGTCGAAAATGTGACCACTAGAATGTTAACAAGGTTTTTCCATATTTGGGCGGTGTGACCTAGTTTTTCATCAAAGATGACCCATGTTCGATCTTGACTTAGAAATCATCAAAACAAACTTTCAGACCAATTAACAGAATATTTGGATCACAACAGTAGCCACTAGAGTGTTAACAAGATTTTTTCTATTTTTAGCTTCTGTGACCTAGTTTTTCATCCGAGATGACCCATGTTCGATTTATTCCCAGCAATGACCTTAACAAGTTTCCTGACCCAGTTTGGTGACAATTGAGTCAAAATTGTGACCACAAGAGTGTTAACAAGGTTTTTCTATTTTTAGCTCCTGTGACCTAGTTTTTCATCCGAGATGACCCATGTTCAAACTCATCCGAGCTATCACCTATACAAGCATCTTGATCAAGTTTGATGATGATTGATGCAAAAATGTGACCGCTAAAGTGTTAACAAGGTTTTTCTATTTTTAGCTCCGGTGACCTACTTTTTCATCCGAGATGACCCATGTTCGAACTCATCCAAGCTATCAACTAGATAAGCATCCTGACCAAGTTTGATGATGATTGATGCAAAAATGTGACCGCTAGAGTGTTAACAAGTTTTTCTATTTATAGCTCCGGTGACCTAGTTTTTCATCCGAGATGACCCATATTCGAACTCATCCGAGCTATTATCTAAACAAGCATCCTGACAAAGTTTGATGATGATTGGGTCAAAAATGTGACATCTAGAGTGGTCACAAGGTTTTTCTATTTTTAGCTCCTGTGACCTAGTTTTTCATCAGAGATGACCCATGTTCGAACTCATCCAAGCAATTGACTAGACAAGCATTCTGACCAAGTTTGATGATGATTGGTTCAAAAATGTGACCACTAGAGTGTTCACAAGGTTTTTCTATTTATAGCTCCTGTGACCTACTTTTTCATCCGAGATGACCCATGTTCGAACTCATCCGAGCTATCACCTAGACAAACATCCTGACCAAGTTTGATGAAGATTGGGTCAAAAATGTGACCTCTAGAGTGTTCACAAGGTTTTTCTATTTTTAGCTCTTGTGACCTAGTTTTTCATCTGAGATGACCCATGTTCGAACTCATCCGAGCTTTCAACTAGATAAGCATCCTGACCAAGTTTGATGATGATTGAGGCAAAAATGCGACCGCTAGAGTGTTCACAAGCAATTGTGGACGGCCGGACGGACGACGGACGACGGACATTCATCGATCCTAAAAGCTCACCCTGAGCAAGCTCAGGTGAGCTAAAAACCGACGGACGGCCGGACAGCTGGACGGCCGGACAACCTGATTCCAGTATACCCCCCTTACAACTTTGTTGTGCGGGGGTATAATTATCTAAGTTTACATACTTAGATAAGTAAAACCCTTACAATCAGCCGTTTGACCCTTCCTTTATATTCTTAAACAAGAGGCTAGAATGGCCCTAGATCACTCCTCTGATATCCATTGGAAGTAAAAAGTACAATTCTTCAATGAGAAGCAAACCATTTCACATTTGGAGTGAGCCATACTTGACCATTGGCCAATGATTGATATATGTTAGTGGATGTCAGCTTGGCAACGTAATATGCCAAATGTCTATTCTCTTGACTCAACGAGATCTAAATGATTTTTTCTAATAAAATGTATTTTTATACAAAGTGACCTTAAGTTTATAGGGGTAATGAGTTTTTTTTTCACATGCCAAGTATCTAAGGTTTAAGCTTTGTTGTTTTTCATGCAAGTCTTTGTAACAAAATTCACAGTCACTATGGCTTTTTAACATAATAACTAAATTTTATAAATACAAAACGTAAGATACATTATGTATACAGTGTGCGAAATTGTGAAAGTCAAAATAAATTTACATTAAATTTTGCATTTATTCCATTCAATTTTATAATTTACTGATAATTAAGGAAATTTCAGTAACTATCCATCGAAAATGACCTATTAAATTCAATGACTCAAGACTCGTGCTAACTTCCATGATTTTTGTTTTAAATTACCAGTAAAGCCTCCAGATTCATGCAAATTAACATGATAATTTTTAAAATGATTTTAAAAGTAAAATATTGTTAAGTGAACAAAGAAAATAATTTAAACATTACAAACAGCACTTGCAATCCACATAAATTACCACAAAGAGGTAACAATAAGCAAACAAAAACCCATACTGCATAAGTAACGCATTGAAAATATGGTGATAAATACTGCAAAACCAGTTCGTTATCACACATAACATTTCAATTACTATCTGAATCTTAAATAATTTTCTTAAAATATCTAAAGTTCATCAGAACCATGCAGGTTTAAAATATGTAAATAATGGACTTCATTAAAGACTTTTAAGTTTTTACATGTAATGAAAATATTACAATGACAGCGTTCAGCTGCGTTCTAGCGATTGTGATAGCTTGACTTTTTCTCTGAAACCGACAAGCTTAAAATAGATGTCAGTAATTCAAGATATTTATAATTTTACTCTTCTGATAAAAAAGAAACTTTTATGACTTTTCTCGTCAGATTTTATTCTTCAATGTATTTACAATCTACACCGTTTACTTTATAAACATGCACAATGTATCTGCATAATTCATAAGTGTGAAATGTCAAGTGCCTATTCAACAAACTGGCATTTAATATAATAATGTTTGTTTGATAAGTGTCTTCATTACACACTTTACATATTATCTCGTCTGACTCTTTTGTAGCATGAACAAAACAAGAGCCACTGCCGGGCGGGGGCAACGCTCGACTTTTTACTTTTTCTAAATGCAAACATAGAAAGGTTTGAACATATCTTGACTTAACGTTTCCTTTTTATAAATTTAGTTGGTCTGTCTTGTCACATTAGTTTTGTTTATCTATTTTGTAAATATATATGAATAGAAACACGCAATTCAATAAATAGAAACAAGCAATTTCTAAAAATAGAAACCTTACGCAATTTCTAAAAATAGAAACATCAATTTCTCTCACCTGTATATAGGCCCCTGGAGCGGGGCCAGTTAAAACCCCAGGGCTTTTATTTGAACAAACTTGGAAGACACCCATTAGAAGATGTTTCATGATGTTAAGTTTTTACTACACACATATAATGAACTAGAACTGCCACTATCATGGCTTGAATACCCCCGCATACCACTTTGTCAGAATCAAAAGTGGCCATTTAGAGCTCAAGAACAACCTCCCTGCCAAATCTGAGGTTACTAAGCCAGTGCATTGCTAAGTTATGTATTCTACATGCTTCAAATGTGAAAATGTCAAAATCAATACATTGCGGACAGGACATTCTTTAGCAATTGAGAAGAGAAGCTATTTTTGTAAAGGTCCCTGTGACCTTGACCTTTGACACAGTGACCTCAAAATAAAGAGGGGTCACCTTATAGTCATGAACAACATCCATGCCAAATATGAAGACTGTGGGTCAAAGGAATCGTAAGTTAATGGGTGGACAAACTTTTATATGACCTTGACCTTTGATCCAGTGACCTCAAAATCAAAAGGGGTCATCTACTAATCATGATCAACATCCATGCCAAATATGAAGACTGTGGGTCAAAGGAATCTAAAGTTATTGGGCAGACAAACTTTTTGAAGCCAAAGTCCCTGTGACCTTGACCTTTGACCTGGTGACCTCAAAATCAATAGGGGTCATCTACTAATCATGACTAACCTCCATGCCAAATATGAAGACTGTGGGTCAAAGGAATCTAAAGTTATTGGGCAGACAAACTTTTTGAAGCCAAAGTCCCTGTGACCTTGACCTTTGACCTGGTGACCTCAAAATCAATAGGGGTCATCTACTAATCATGACTAACCTCCATGCCAAATATGAAGACTGTGGGTCAAAGGAATCTTAAGTTATTGGGCGGACAAGCTTTTTTAAGTCAAGGCCCCTGTGACCTTGACCTTTGACCTGGTGACCTTAAAATCAATAGGGGTCATCAACTAATCATGACTAACCTCCATGCCAAATATAAAGACTGTGGGTGTAAGGAATCTTAAGTTATTGGGCGGACAAGATTTTTGAAGTCAAGGCCCGTGACCTTGACCTTTGACCTGGTGACCTCAAAATCAATAGGGGTCATCTACTAATCATGGCTAACCTCCATGCCAAATATGATGACTGTGGGTCAAAGGAATCTTAAGTTATTGGGCGGACAAGCTTTTTGAAGTCAAGGCCCCTGTGACCTTGACCTTTGACCTGGTGACCTCAAAATCAATAGGTGTCATCTCCTAATCATGACTAACCTCCATGCCAACTATGATGACTGTAGGTCAAAGGAATCTTAAGTAATTGGGCGGACAAGCTTTTTGAAGTCAAGGCCCCTGTGACCTTGACCTTTGACCTAGTGACCTCAAAATCAATAGGGGTCATCTACTAATCATGATTAACCTCCATGCAAAATATGAAGACTAAGGGTCAAAGGAATCTTAAGTTATTGGGCGGACAAGAAAAAACCGACGGACGGCCGGACAGCCGGACGGACGGACGGACAAGCTGATTCCAGTATACCCCCCTTACAACTTTGTTGTGCGGGGGTATAAATATGAAGACTGTGGGTCAAAGGAATCTTAAGTTATAGGGCGGACAAGCTTTTTGAAGTCAAAGTCCCTGTGACCTTGACCTTTGACCTGGTGACCTCAAAATCAATGCGGGTCATCTACTAATCATGACTAACCACCATGCCTAATATGAAGACTGTGGGTCGTAGGAATCTTAAGTTATTGGGCGGACAAGCTTTTTAAAGTCAAGGCCCCTGTGACCTTGACCTTTGACCTGGTGACCTCAAAATCAATAGGGGTCATCTACTAATCATGACTAACTACCATGCCAAATATGAAGACTGTGGGTCAAAGGAATCTTACGTTATAGGGCGGACAAGATAAAACCGACGGACAGACGGCCGGACGGACGGACAGCCGGACGGACGGACAAGCTGATTCCAGTATACCCCCCTTACAACTTTGTTGTGCTGGGGTATAAAAACAACGACCTTCCCACCCCCCACCCCCTGGCAGGGCCAATTTTAATCCAAAGGCTTTTATTTGAACAAACTTGGTAGACACCCATAAGATGTTTCATGCTGAACATCTAAGCTATAGCTCATTGGTTTTTTTTAAAAGAACATTTTTTTAAGTTTTTACTATACACATATAGTTAAATACAATGACACCCTGGGGCGGGACCAATTTTGACCCAGGGCTTTTATTTGAACAATCTTGGTAGACACTCATTAGAAGATGTTTCATGCTTAATATCTTAGCTCTAGCTCTTTGGGTTCTTTTAAAAGAAGATTTTTTTTAAAGTTTTTTACTATATGCATATAGGGAAAAATCAATGACCCCCTGGGGCGGGGCTAATTTTGACCCCAGGGCTTTTATTTTGAACAAACTTGGTAGACACTCATTAGAAGATGTTTCATGCTAAATATCTTAGCTCTAGCTCTTTGGGTTCTTAAAAGAAATTTTTTTAAAAGTTTTTTAATATATTGTTATGAAATTTGAAACTAATCTTTTACTAGAAGAGTATTCTTTTAGGCGATCGGTAAATCTGGACAATTATTTCTAAGCTGGTTAAAATGTTTATGTTAACTTTTACTCATTTTTGTTGTAAAACAATTGAGTCATTAACAGTCCAGAATATTGGCACAGCTCAGTTATTTTTAGATTATGAGCATACCTCATTCCAAATTTGGAAAAGGTCGCGCAGACAAAGGTCGCGCGACACTTAAGGTCGCGCAATAGGAAAGGTCGCGCAGAATCAGCTTTCCCAGGCATGCTAGTTCCAAATATGGAGAGGTCGCGCAATAAGAGGTCGCGCAGTCTAAAAGTACAAGGTTTAAGTTTATTTTTAGCCCTTCAGCATCTAAATTTTTTTAAAAAAAGCAAAAATTTTTGGTCATTTTTAAAGATTTTATGAAGGGGTTTCTTACTAAACGGGTTTTATCTTTTGTACGGGTTTATTTGGGTTTCAAAAATGTTGGGGCGTATTTTTGAAAAAGTTGGGAGATTTATTTCTGTTTTTTAAAAGGGAATTTTATCAGCCCAAAAATAATAATTTTATAAAAATTTGTCAATCGTATAAGTTATTCGGTTCTTATAAGCCTTTAATATAGTACTAACTAGTAAAATCTTTTTTTACTGCAAGTATATTTTGCATGTTAAGTGCATTATTGGACAAAATAATTATTATCCCATTGATTTGTTCAAACATGTAAATTTAATAACTTTATTATTTTTTGTCCCTAATTTTTTGTATTTTTACAACAAGTCTTTTTCCCTTTAAACCCAGTTGCTGAGGCCATTTTGGAACATTTTGTTAAAGGCATTGTCAGCATTTTAAAAAGGTCGCCAAAAACATTCCCGGTCGGCCAATGAGTTGGTGTGCAAAACTGGAGAGGTTCGGCCGATAAAAGGTGCGCAAATCTACTTTTTTGCACACCACCCTAAGGCTGCGCAAACAAAGGTTATATAACTGGGAACTTTTTCTAGCTGAGGGGAGTTTTGAGTTTTTTTGAGGGAGTTTTGGAGTGAGTTGGAGTTGGTGTGAGTTGAGTTATTTAGTAATTTGAAGAAATGTATTTGTTGAAATGTTGTTTAAGGTAATTTTACTTTGGTTTTGAAACTGTTTGTAGAAAGAAAATAAAATGAATTGCATTATTTTTGATTGTACTGCCAATAAAATATAATTCTGCTTTCCACTTGGACTTGACTTGTTATTTTTACCAGTTAGAGAAATGGTTTTTTACTTTAAGCGAAAAAAGTGAATAAACAAAAGCTTTTCACAAAAGTGAAAAGCATTTTCGTAACACTGGTGGGCAGCGTCGGATAAGAACGTTTAACATGCTTCAGCGCAGGGATAAAGACTTTAAATTTTTCTACTTTTTGAGTGTAATGGACTTACAATATGGAAAGGAATTAGAATCATTGCGTCAGACTGTTTCTTTGTGGCTGTTTAGAAATAGGAACACATCTCCAAAGAACTAGTTAGTCATAGTGAAAATCTAACAAGTTTTTAGTGATTTTTGTAACAAAAAGTGAATGAAATTTTAGAAATGAAAAAAAATATGAAATCAGTGAAGATTTAAATCATATAATGCAAAATTACGTGCTTCTATGTTAGACGATGACACTCAGGTTTTAGAAGAAAGTCAGTTAATATGGGACCTAAGAAATCTGCTTAGATCTGCATCAGCATCACGTCTTGAAAATATCAGAACTCACAATGGATTAACGTTCAACAACTTTTTCCAGAAAAATTGTATGAAAATGAATGATTTACAAGCTAATTTAACTAAATGCATTGGCAAATATTGAGGGAACTTAAATGAAACTGTTCAAAATTTTTACAAACCCCGAAAAAGTTGGATTACAAGAAAATTATAAGAAAGTGAAAAATGAAAACAATTTCGAAGAGATAAGGAAAAATTTGAACAGTTCTATATCATACAAAATCAGATGAATAGAGAACAGACCCAAATTCCCAAGTATTGACAAATGAAATTGATGTGAATTACAAAATATTTTTACAATCAAGAGATGTTTGAACTTAGTCGCCTGCGAACATTGCATTTACGAGAAATTTTCCAAAAAAAATTCTCGGGGTTAAGTTTCCCCTAAAACCCAAAACCCGGGTTTTTTTTTGGTAAAACATATACACGCATTTTATAAAGGGCCCAAATTTTCTTTTGTTGGTGAAAAAATGCCAATGGAGTGGGTAAAGAGAGGGCTTTCCCCCCTTGCTGAAATAGTCTTTAGGGGTGATCAGCAGATTTGTATTTTAACCAGGGCAGTCCTGAAAATCCAAAAATCTTACACACAGTTGAGCAATGTTAGGGAGGGAAGATTTTTAAAAAATTCTATTCCTCTTATTTGATGGGGCCCGGGAAAAAGGGCAAGCTTCCCTCAAGGGAAAAAAATCGTGGAGTTTGTTTTAGATATAAAGGTCTTTGGGTTTGAAAGGGGGTACCCAACTGCAGATGATCATCATTGGAAATTTGTCTACGGCCCTTTTATTTGAAGGGGCTGGGGGGACTTCCCAAATGGCTTTGGCTTATAGGATGAAGGACCGAGCAGGAACGAAAATGCACGTGAGATTCTTTGGGGACGTACAAAGTTTTGAAAGGGCGGGAAAAAAGGCCAAAAACCCCAAAAAATTTGAAAGGTTTTGCCCGGGAACAAAAATGTTTCTCAAGGGGCAGTTTTTGTCTTTCAAGGGAAAAAAATAGATAAAAAAAGATGAAATTTCTGTCTGCCCTTTAAAAAGCAAAAAATATTTCAGCCAGAAAAATTTTAAAAAAAAGGGGTTTATCTACGGGTTTAGTTTTTTAAGTTTCATTAAATTTTTGGGGCATTATGCACGTGATTTCACAGTCAGCAAAGTGAAAAAATAAAGGGGGAAAAATAGGTGGGGCTAAGGAGACGGGCCTTGCGTTAGTCCAAAATTTATAAGGGGAAAAAATGATAAAAAAATTTATTTTTAAAGATACCCGCAATTTGGGTTTTTCTTTGTTATTACCCGTAAATTTGGGGGATTTTTCAGGGGCAAATTTTGTAGAGATCTGGAAACCCGTTGTTACTATTTTTTCTTTTAAAAATCTATTCATAGTTGTTTTCCTTTTTGGGTTTTTTCGTTTCCCTCATTGGGGGAAAATTGATCCAAATTTTAAGCTTGAAGTTGGGAAATTTTTTTAAGGGGATTCCCTATTTTTAGGGAAAAACTGTGATTGATTTTAAAAATTTATAAGGAAATAAATTTTTGTTTTCCCTGTTTTTTGCACCAATTCAAGAAGATGGTCTTTAGGTCTTTATTTTTTTACAAGAAAAAAATTTTTTTGTTAAGTGCCCGGAAAAAGGGGTTTTGGGGCTAAAAAGAAAAAAGTATCCTACGTTGATGGGATTTTTCAGTTTTTTAAAGGGGTGCGTGGGCAAAATTTAAAGGGCATCTTTTTACCCGGGGAAAAAGTGAAGTTTAAATAGAAGGAAGTTGTTTGGGGGGCAAAATTTATACCGGGGTTTGGAATTGTTAGCCATTAAAAAAAATTTATGATAGTGAAAAAAAGTTAATTTGTTGGCCCCTTAAAGTGGTTTAACCCCCAATTTTTTAAAAATTGGTTGGTTTCCAATTCCCTTTTTAAAGAATATTAGCAATGAAAAAAGAAAAATTTTAAAAACTAAATTTACTCTTTGGGTATATTGAAATGTTTAAAAAAGTTAGTTTTTTTGAAAAAAATGAGTGTTTTGTTTATGAAAAAGGTTTATTTAAAACCCTTCCCCTCTTATTTTTAAAAGAGTTTTTTTGAAAATTTTAGTTTAAAAATCTTTTAAATTTTGAAACAAAGAGTAAACTTTTTAAAAATTTTTGATTTAAGCATTTCCCCTTTTTTGTTTTGCAAAATCCAACCCCAAAGGATTTGGTCGTTTCATCTTTTTTAAAGCACAACATCAATACTGGGGGAGCAAAGCCTATTAAGCAACCCCCAGGGGCCCACCAAAAGGGTTTTTGCAAAATTTAAGAAAAAGAAAATAAATTAAAAAAATTAGTTAGCGGCCCCAAAGTTTTTCAGGAAAGTAGTTTTCCTTGGGCGGGCCCATTAGTATTGTCCCCCGGGGAAAAGGGGGATTGGGAAAACACGCCTTTTGTGGATTTTCGTCAGGGTTAACAACGTTTAACAGAAAAAAAATGCATACCCCTTACTAATATTTGTGATGTTTTGGGAAATTTGGGGACATCATTAATTTTTCGTGCTTGATATTTTTGTCAGCCTAAATTTCAGATTTGAAGTTGATTGGCGCGGATCGCCCCAAAGACAGCCTTTTCCCTACAAAAATTCAAGTTTATTTTAATATTTGGTTTAATTGCCGTTCGGGATTATTTAATGCACCGTCAACCTTCCAACGAAATGTATTGGCTTAGTAATGAGAGGTCTTTCAAATGGGGGAAATTTTTTGCTGATCTATACCTTGGATGATTTGATTAATTTTTTGGCCGGCACATTTGAAGAACATTTAGATAGGCTTTATACAGTTTTAAAACGCGTTTGGTGTGAGTGTGGAATGAAACTGAAGCCCAAAGCAAATTTTTTTTCTGTTAAAAACTGAAGCGGTCATTTTAGGGACATGAAGTTAGTAAGGAGGGAATAAGCCCTCAAAAGTCAAAAGTTAGTTGTATTGCAAATTGGGGAAAGGGCCGTACGATTTAAACAACTCTGCGATCCCTTTCTTGGGTTTTTGTTCATTACTACAGGATATATATTTCGGTGATTTTTTCCATCAAGAGCTAGGCCTTAAATAGGTTGTTGGGAGGCCGGACAACCATTTATCGAAATGGTCTGATGAATGTATAAAAAGTTTCGACCGGATTTACGGCATGCACTTGATGGTGAAGTCATTGGGCATACCCCAAGATGATGGGATTATTCCATCTTTGATTTGCGATGCGTTTCGAATTTCGGTATTGGGGATTTTGTCACCAAATGCAACGTTTAAAGCTGAAAAATTGGAGAGTGCAATCGGAAAAAAGCCAATAGACATATTGGACAAAAAGCTTTGAAATAAGGCTCAAAGACGCTATTTGTGTAACAACGGTCCGGGAACTGTTTGGCATTGTTTTAATTTGTTAAAACTATGTTTAAACAGTTATTTGTTAGGACGTTCGTTCTTAGTGAGAAGTGATCATTCTTCATTAAGATGGATTATGTCCTTCAAAAGAACCAGAAAATCAGATGGCTAGATGGCTTGAAGTGCTATCAAATATGAACTTTAAGCTAGAGCATCGCAAAAAGGGAACTAAGCATGCAAATGCTGACTTTTTGTCGAGGATTCCGTGTGACCCTTGTTCGTGTACTTGTTTATAGTGGTCACTCTATTCTAAGTGACTTCCGTGTGGAGGTTGTAAAGAATGTGTGAAAAAGCATGAACAGTGGTCGGAACTTGCAGATTTTGATGATGTGGTTCCAACTGGTGTTCTAAAAGTCAAGCGAGTCAGAGGAAAGGTGTTTTCCTGCCGGACTTAAAATTAGGGACTTGTTCTGCATCCAGTGCTGAATTTTCTGTTTGTTTTTTGCGTTGTATCTGGGAGCGTTTTCTCAGGCAAATTGAACACGAAATTCCTCTGGGTTGTGAGAAATTTGTTTTCTGTGAGAAGACTTAGGGCAACGGAGGAGAACGTGCGCCTAAGTTCTGGTGGCTTTGCGGATAACCTTTGGATTTTAAGGTGATGCCCACCAAAGCAAAGGATTGGCACAGAATCACATGCAGGAGGTCCTGTTTACCCAAATGGTGACATTTTCTTCTGAAAAGTGTATTAAGTTCTCAAATTGGGTAGGTTCGTATACCACAAGTGAACTTATAAAAATGCAGAAAGAAGACAGTAGATTAGGCAAAATCTTATTTTTGGCTGTCTAGTTCTTGATATTAGAACCGCCACGTGACAAAGTTGCCGCTGAAAGCCCAGCGACAAAAGTTTTTGGTTGCGTGGGGCTCATTGTATTTAAAAGATGGAATTTGTTTTAGGAAAGTTTATTCAAACAGATAATTTTACCAGTTATGAATAAATTTTGTTTTCCTCCCCTTTTTTCGTAATCAAGTTTTTTTTTAAAAATTCACATAATTTCTATTTTATGTGGACTTTAGGGGTTTAAGAAAAACACTTTGGGAAAAAAAAAAAAATGCAACCCTTTTTCTGGTTTTAAAAGTCATCTTCGTGGAAATTTTGGATTTAAAAAATGTGCCTTTCTGTGGAGCCAGAAAAAAACCAAAAAGAAAGCTAAAAGGGAGCCATTACAGGGAAAATTTTTGTTGGATTTTCCCAGGGAAAAGGGGGTTTCAAAGATATTTTTTGGGTCCGTTTCCCCTTTCAGAGAGCAAAAAAAAGGGACAAATTTTTGTCGTTATGGACAATTTTTTCGAAAAATTTTGAATGTTCGGGGTATACCAGACCCCAAAGCTGAAAAGTTTTAAAAAAGAAAAGTGTTCGAGTATTTTTGTAGTTTGGATTACCGTGGCTTTCATTCAGATCAAGGAAAGAATTTTTCAGTCTGAATTATTTAGGACAAATGTGTTGTTTTTAGAAATAAACAAACAAGATTGTAACCATACAAGCATTTTCTAATGGTGTATGGTTGGAACGCTTTAATCAGTCCATTGCTTAAACCCGTTATTACTACTTATGTGGCAATAAAGAACGACAAAATTGGGATTTTTACTTGCCCATAATGAACTAGTGCCTACAGATCAATGGTCCAGAAAGTACTCATATACACCTAAATGTTACATGTTTTGGATGAGAGTTTAACTTACCAGTTAAAGATTTTCTAGTAGGACATTCTTGTCAGTCCTGAAAACTTTGGAATTATACTGACTTATGTAGTTGGGGTTTTAAATGAGAAATTTTTCAAGGTATAACATTACAGTATTGTTCGAGAGAATTTTGAGTAAACTTCACAAAGACAAAAAACTGACAATGATACAAGAATTTCCATGAATAAAATTCTAATTTATGGTTTGGGGATGTTTGTTTAACTGTCTTGATTCATCAAGAATTGTCGGGAAAAAAGTCTAAAGTTAAAGGCTTGAAGTTTGGGAAGGGACTCATTTGTTAATAACGAGAAAAATCAGGTGAACTTGTTAAATTTGAAATAACAGGGATCCTCAAAATTCAAAAACCAAAAATTTTCCATCAGGACAGGCTTAAGATAATATTCAGTGTACAACTTACCACAATTTGGTTAGCCTGCAAAACAGTTTACCAACTAAAAACCCTTTAAAAAGAACACCAAATTTTTTTTCACAAAAATAAAAATTTAAAGGGGGTCGTCCCCGGGGAGGAGAAAGGGGTGCGGGGGGAATCCAACGGCTTTTTTTGATAACCTTAAGTAGAATGTCAAACCTAGAATTTTGCATCGCAGGTTGGGTGGGTAATGACAGCCACTGAAGTATTTGCAAATTGCTTTGGTTTCCATTTTTTAACTGTAAATTATATTGTTTGAATTTCTTTAAAAAAATAAATAGTGCAGCTTGCATTCAAGACTACTCAAAGAACTTTAACTTCGCACATTTCAAAAAGAAATTAAACATATTCAAACAGAAAAAAACAAGCAATGACTGACTTTCTAAAATGTCTTACTGAACTTAACAAAAGTGTGTTGGAGATTGTGAATTAAAATTGAAGAGACAGGGAAAACTGTTATGGGATTTTATCTAATTGAACAGGTAGAATACTTATGTTTTATATTTTCATAAAAATCCATTATGCTTATTTTGTAATTTGGTTAGTTTTTGGTTATGTTAATCTGCCCATAATATCACAGTATAACACTTAGTAGTTTTTCACATGTATTGTTTAAAGACTAAGACAACTTAGTGTTTTTCACATGTATTGTTTAGTACCAATAATTATTTTTATTTTTATTTTCAAAATTTCAGACCTTAACAAGAGTTTTCAAAGGTTTTAGCTTCAAATTTAAAAAAATTAACATATGTAAATTAATTGGTTTTTGCTTCCGAAGTAACAAGCAAATAAGATAAATAAAGAATCCCTAAAGAAAGACCCAACACGGCAAAATTGGGAAAATGTTGCAGGCTCGGTTTGATTGAGCCTGTTCATGGACGGTACTGGAAAGTGCAAGTTACCGTCCACCCCCTAGCACGCTTAAGCAGAAATTCAAACATTTAAACATGAAATCGGGGAGAATTTTGAATTTTTGAAACATCGCAGATGCTGTTATTTCGGCGGTTATTTAAAGTCCCAAAAGGGGGGGAAAAATGTTTTTTGAAATTTGGGAAATAATTTTTACTAGAAAAATATTTTTTTAGGATGGGAAATTGGACAATAAATTTTTAAAACTGGTTAAAATGTTTATGTTTAATTTTAACCCTTTTTGTTTAAAAAAAATTGAAATCATTAACAAATCCAGAAAAAATTGGCCCCAGGTTAAAATTTTTTTAGATTATGAAACAACCTCATTCCAAAATTTTTTAAAAGGGCGCGCAGGAAAAAAGGTCGCGCGAAAATTTTAAAGGGTTTGCGCAAAAGGAAAAGGTGCGCAGAAAACAGCTTTTCCCCGGGGATTGGGAAATTTTCCAAAAATGGAAGGTCGCGGGAAAAAGAGGGTCGCGCAGTCTAAAAGTCCAAGGTTTAGTTTTTTTACCGCTTCAAGCATCTCAATTGTTGTTAACAAAGCATAATTTGGTCATATCAGATTTTATGAATGGGATTCCTTACTCACAGCTTTATCTATGTACAGGTTACTTGGTTCAAATGTTGAGCTGTATGTTGTAAAGCTGGAGAGATTATATTTCTGTTGTTTAATGAATTATCATCAGTATTATAAGTTTATAGAAATGTCAATCAGTAGTAAGTGTATTGGTCTTATAAGCCATATATAGTACATACTAGTATATCTTTATTACTGGCAAGTATATTTTGCACTATTAAGATGCATTATTGGACAGATAATTATTATCCCATTGAGTGTTCAAACATGTAAATTTATATAACTATTATGTATTTTTTGTACTAATGTTTGTATTGTACAACAGTCTGTATACCTGAACCAGTTGCAGGCCATTTTTTGAACATTGTTAAGGCATTGTTCAGCATTTTTGATAAGGTCGGCGCAACATTCAGGTCGGGCAATGGTTGTGTGCAAAAATGGAGAGGATCGCGCATAAGAGGTCGCGCAAAAAAGTCTACTTTTTTGCACACCACCCTAGCTGCCGCAAACGAGAAGGGTATATTTAAGTTTGGGAATTTTTTAAGCTGAGGGTTTTTTGGAGTTTTTATGGGAGGAGTTTTGGAGTGGAGTTGGAGTTGGTTGAGTTGGTTAGTTTAGTAAATTAAAGAAATGTATTTTTGAAGTTTGTTAAGAATTTTTACTTTGGTTTTTGATGTTGGGATATGAAATAAAATGTGATGCATTATTTTGATTTAAGCCCTGCAAATTAATATAATCCTTGCTTTCATTGGACTTGACTTTAGTTATTTTACAGCATAGAGAAAATGGTTTACTTTTAAGCGAAAAAAGTGAATAAACAAAGCTTTTCACAAAAGTGAAAAGATTTTCGTAACAATATGCAAATAGGGAAAAATCAATGACCCCTGGGGCGGGGCCAATTTTGACCCCAGGGCTTTTATTTTGAACAAACTTGGTAGACACCCATTAGAAGATGTTTCATGCTTAATATCTTAGCTCTAGCTCTTTGGGTTCTTTAAAAGAAATTTTTTTTCAGTTTTTACTATATGCATATAGGGAAAATCAATGACCCCCTGGTCGGGGCTAATTTTGACCCCAGGGCTTTTATTTGAACAAACTTGGTAGACACTCATTAGAAGATGTTTCATGCTAAATATCTTAGCTTTAGCTCTTTGGGTTCTTTAAAAGAAATTTTTTTAAGTTTTTACTATATGCATATAGGGAAAAATCAATGACCCCCTGGGGCGGGGCCAATTTTGACCCCAGGGCTTTTATTTGAACAAACTTGGTAGACACCCATTAGAAGATGTTTCATGCTTAATATCTTAGCTCTAGCTCTTTGGTTCTTTAAAAGAAATTTTTTTCAGTTTTACTATATGCATATAGGGAAAATCAATGACCCCCTGGGGCGGGGCTAATTTTGACCCCAGGGCTTTTATTTGAACAAACTTAGTAGACACCCATTAGAAGATGTTTCATGCTAAATATCTTAGCTCTAGCAGTTTGGGTTCTTTAAAAGAAATTTTTTTAAGTTTTTACTATATGCATATAGGGAAAATCAATGACCCCTGGGGCAGGCCAATTTTGACCCCAGGGCTTTTATTTGAACAAACTGGTAGACACCGATTAGAAGATGTTTCATGCTAAATATCTTAGCTCTACTTTTTTGGGTTCTTTAAAAGAAATTTTTTTAAGTTTTTACTATATGCAATATAGGGAAAATCAATGACCCCCCAGGGGCGGGGCCAATTTTCACCCAGGGCTTTTATTTGAACAATCTTGGTAGACATCCATTAGAAGATGTTTCATGCCAAATATCTAAGCTCTAGCTCTTTGGGTTTTTTAGAAGAAGATTTTTTAAGTTTTTTACTATATTGCATATAGGAAAATCAATGACCCCCTGGGGCGGGGCCAATTTTGACCCCAGGGCTTTTATTTGAACAATCTTGGTAGACAATCATAAGAAGATGTTTCATGCTTTATATCTGAGCTCTAGCTCTTTGGGTACTTTAAAAGAAGATTTTTTAAAGTTTTTACTATATGCATATAGGGAAAATCAATGACCCCCTGGGGGGGGGCCAATTTTGACCCAGGGATTTTATTTGAACAATCTTGGTAGACACTCACTAGAAGATGTTTCATGCCAAATATCTAAGCTCTAGCTCTTTGGGTTTTCTAGAAGAAGATTTTTTAAATTTTTTCTTTTGGTTGCCATGGCAACCAGAGTTCTGCATGGAATGGAATTCTTTGAATAACTTTGTTAAGGCTTCACACAAGGAACATCCCTGTGAAGTTTCATTATGATCTGCCTTATGGTTTCAGAGGAGATGTCGTTTAAAAAGTGTGAAAGGACAACGTACGACGGCAGGGCATTTTTTCCTTCTATAACAGGGGCCGATGTTCGGCCCCTTCACAATTCGAAATTGCACTTATTTTTCACAATGCGGCGGAAAAAAATTCACAATCTCAAAAGAGATTTCACAAAATATCAGGACTTCGACTTCTAATTCATTGTTTACTTTCGGTAACACTTGATTTTTGCCAATTGCAAACACGTAGTTTTAATCGAGTTAAATGTAATAGCGCATGTTTACCGGGTTGAAAATACCGGCTTGAAGCGGATTTTAGACTAGTCAGAAATTATAATCAAGCATTCATCACGCGACATTTCCGGTTTCAATATGTCACGAAATGGGAAATACAATAGAAAATAGAAAACACAAGAACAAAATTTTGGCATATAAAAACAAAAAAAATGGGTCAAAGACAGAAAAGGCCGGGTTGCATTTGTACACCAAATATCATGAGGCTGTGATGTTACGAAAAGAATTTACCATTGACCCATTAATGTCAAAAATTTAATTCAGTGGGTAAACAGGAAGTGGATTAGCTACACACCTAAAATCGAATCCCACTGTATGGGACCATGTGTCAATGCTGTATGCAAAATATCAAGAGGCTGTGATTAGTAGTTTCTGAGAAAAATGTTACGAAAATTTCCTACCATTGATCATTAATTAGAACAGGAAGTGGATGACCAACAAACCTGAAATCAAATCCCACGGTATGGGACCATGTGTCAATGCTGCATGCCAAATATCAAGAGGCTGTGATAAGTAGTTGCTGAGAAAACTGTTACGAAAATTTCCTACCATTGACCATCAATGTCGAAAAATCTAACTAATTTAACTAAGTGGATAAACAGGAAGTGGATGAGCCACAGACCTGAAATAAAATCCCACGGTATGGGACCATGTGTCAATGCTGCATGCCAAATATCAAGAGGCTGTGATAAGTAGTTGCTGAGAAAACTGTTACGAAAATTTCCTACCACTGACCATTAATGTCGAAAAATCTAACTAATTTAACTAAGTGGATAAACAGGAAGTGGATGAGCGACAGACCTGAAATCGAATCCCACTGTATGGGACCATGTGTCTATGCTGTATGCCAAATATCAAGAGGCTGTGATAAGTAGTTGCTGAGAAAACTGTAACAAAAATTTCCTACCATTGACCATTAATGTTCAAAAAATCTAACTAATTTAACTAAGTGGATAAACAGGAAGTGGATGAGCGACAGACCTGAAATTAAATCCCACGGTATGGACCATGTGTCTATGCTGTATGCCAAATATCAAGAGGCTGTGATAAGTAGTTGCTTGAGAAAACTGTTACGAAAATTTCCTACCATTGACCATTAATGTCAAAAAATCTAACTAATTTAACTAAGTGGATAAACAGGAAGTGGATGAGCGACAGACCTGAAATTAAATCCCACGGTATGGGACCATGTGTCTATGCTGTATGCCAAATATCAAGAGGCTGTAATAAGTAGTTGCTGAGAAAACTGTTACGAAAATATTTTCCCCGCCCGCCCGCCTGCCTGCCCGCCCGCCGCCCGACATTCACCATACTATAACCCGGATTTGCATCCGTGCAACCCGCCAACTAGACAACCGGGCAGAAATGTTACCACCAGATTCGGTAATTACAGAATCGTGTCCTGTACCTTTGACCGCCATAATCGGTACAAATGATCGAATCCGATCATGGTAAAATAATGGTAGTTAAGAAACCTTGTCCTGTACCTTCATCCCATGAAACGGGATCGCCACCATCGGAACAAATGACTGAATCGATGGTGATAAAATTGGATAAACAGGTGTAGAAAGGATACATACTCTCAGTCCCTGAAGAGGACTATAATCAAATCATTGAAAATTTCAAAAATACAATTTAGTTAACAACAAAAGAAAGACACCTAAAACTTTGAAACAGCATGTCAATAAAACAAAATAGAAGTCAATTCAAGTCTGAAAAAAAAAATGCATTACTGTTTTCAATTTACAGGTTTTTTTTTCACAATTTCAAGACGCATCGCGCTTTTTTTTCACAAAATGAACAGGCCCAGGCCCCTTCACAATTTTGACAAAAAATGCCCTGGACGGACGAAGAGTGATCCTAATAGCTCACCCTGAGCATATGCTCAGGTGAGCTAAAAATAGAAACAATACGCTATTTCTAAAAATAGAAACATTACACAATTACTAAAAATAGAAACATTACGCAATTTCTAAAAATAGAAACATTACGCAATTTCTTAAAATAGAAACATTACGCAATTTCTAAAAATAGAAACATTACGCAATTTCTAAAAATAGAAACATTACGAAATTTCTAAAAATAGAAACATTACGCAATTTCTAAAAATAGAAACATTACGCAATTTCTAAAAATAGAAACATTACGCAATTTCCATAAATAGAAACATTAGCAATTTCCATAAATAGAAACATTATACACAATTTCCATAACAGAAACATTACGCAATTCTATAAATAGAAACATTACGCAATTCTATAAATAGTTGTTGTTGTTGTTGTTGATGATGATGATGATATATATATATGATGATGATATATATATACGCAAACACACTTCAATAAATATATAATTATGGTCATTATTGCACAAATCTGAGAAAATTCAGTAATTTAACCTTCAAGGTCAAGGTCATTAAAGAGCCCAAACAAATTTGGGTTTGATAAACAACAAGGTCTGGCCCTTAAGAATGTTCTGTTATAATATGAAGTTGATCCCTTCAATAATAGCAAAGTTACAGTCAGTTACCGCCAAAACAATGAAAATTTCAATATTTGTTTGTTTGTTTGTGTCATTTTACGCCTTTTTCCAACAGTATTTCAGTCATATAGGCGGGTAGTTTCCTAACCATCGTTCCTGGAGAGTTTCACCAGTACTTGACTACGTTCCTCCGCGCTAAACTACCAAAGCATCTCCCGGGGATCGAACCCACGCCAGAGAGGTAACTGGATTAGAAGTCATCGACTCTAACCACTCGACCACGGAGGCGGAAAATTTCAATAATTTGACCTTCAAAGACAATGTCAGTAATGAATTTCAATAATTTGACCTTCAAAGACAATGTCATTAATGAGTGAAGGTCAAGGTCTTTCAGTATATTTTTAACAGTTATCTTTGAAGATTATTATGTTCAAGTTTCAAGACAATCTACTCAAAAATAACAAAGTTACAGCCAATAATAGCCAAAAAAATGAATATTTCAATAATTTGACCTTCAAAGTCAAGGTCATTTATGAGTGAAGGTCAAGGTCTGTCTAGTTGTTTTTAAGGGATATCCCTGAAGATAATTATGTTCAAGTTTGAAGACAATCCATTCAAAAATAACAAAGTTACAGCCAATAATAGTCAAAAAAATGAAAATTTCAATAATTTGACCTTTAAAGTCAAGGTCATTTATGAGTAAAGGTATAGGTCTAGCTGGTTATTTTTAAGGGATATCCTTGAAGATTATTATGTAAAAGTTTGAAGACAATCCATTCCAAAATAACAAAGTTACAGCCAATAACAGCATGAACAAGCAAAAATTGGACTTTTAACCTTGATTGTCAAGGTCATTTATGGATGAAGGTCAAAGTTAGTGTGGTCTACTGAAAGGTCTTGTCCAAAGGGTTTTTGTGGCCAAGTATGAAGACAATACACCAAGAAATAAAAAAGTTATGATCCAGGTACAAGTTTGCGGACGGGAATGGCAACGGCTACTTGACTATAACAATACCTCTACTTTTTTTTTCAAAAAAAAAAAAAAAAAAGTCGAGCTAACGAGTTAAAAAAATAATAATTTTGGTTATACATGTATCTGCAGTATATGGGGTAATGTATTAATGTCATCATAAGCGTAAC
Organism: Ruditapes philippinarum; assembly: GCF_026571515.1. Taxonomy (NCBI): domain Eukaryota; kingdom Metazoa; phylum Mollusca; class Bivalvia; order Venerida; family Veneridae; genus Ruditapes; species Ruditapes philippinarum. The sequence continues at coordinate 15,122 of NW_026864699.1, read as the reverse complement.
ATTTTTTTGTTTCTTTGATTTGGGTTTTACGTCACACAGTATAGGTCATTTGGCAAGGTTCCAGCTTTACTGGTGGAGGAAGACATCCGGTGCCCCTTCGTGAATTTTTTCAGGCATGAACAGGCACCGGAGTAGAACAACCAACGTTACATAAGCTAGCTTGATAGGCGTTACATATCCGAACTTCGTTATAATGCAGTACTGAGCCCTCTAACATGAGAGTTATAATGCTGCTGCAGTGTATTGTAATTTAACAAGAAACATGGCAATGCCATGAAACCAGGTTTTCAATTATCACCATTGTAGATAAATATTTTGTACTTGAAATACAAGCAACAAACAATGTAACTATGTGCAATGTAAAACATGACTAATGTAGGAGGAATTGCCACAGAAGAAGTGTTCACTATATATTCTGACTAAAAGGAAAAAAAACAAAGGGCCATAATGAGGTAAAAAAATAACCAATCACAAAACCCCGACAATATGCACCAGGGCACTTGATGACAAAACTTCTGTGAAAGTTTGAACAAAATTCATTGAGAAATGTTTGACGAGTTCAACAGAAGTATAATACACATAAATAAAATCAATGACCCCCTGGGGCAGGGCCAATTTTGACCCCAGGGCTTTTATTTGAAAAAACTTTGTAGACACCCATTACAACATGGTTCATGCTAAATATCTAAGCTCTAGCTCTTTGGGTTTTTGAAAAAGGTTTTATAAGTTTTTACTATATGCACAATTTTATAGGGAAAATCAATGACCCCCTGGGGCGGGACCAATTTTCACCCAAGGGCTTTTATTTGAACAAACTTGATAGACACCTATCAGAAGATGTTTCATGCTAAATATCTTAGCTCTACCTCTTTGAGTTCTTTTAAAGAAGATTTTATAAGTTTTTACTATATGCATTAAGGGAAAATCAATGACCCCCGGGGAGGGGCCAATTTTGACCCTAGGGCTTTTATTTGAACAAAATTGGTAGACACTCATTAGAACATGTTTCATGCTAAATATCTTAGCTCTAGCTCTTTGAGTTCTTTAAAAGAAGTTTTTTTAATTTTTTACTATATGCATATAGGGCAAATCAATGACCCCCTGGGGTGGGGCCAATTTTGACCCCAGGGCTCTAATTTGAACAAACTTGGTAGACACCCATTAGAACATGGTTCATGCTAAATAATTCTAAGCTCTAGCTCTTTGGGTTCTTTAAAAGAAGATTTTATAAGTTTTTACTATATGCATATAGGGAAAATCAATGACCCCCTAGGGCAGGGCCAATTTTGACCCAAGGGCTTTTATCTGAACAAACTTGATAGACACCTATAAGAAGATGTTTCATGCTAAATACCTTAGCTCTTTGAGTTCTTTAAAAGAATATTTTATAAATTTTTACTATATATGCATATAGGGTAAATCAATGACCCTCCGGCGGGGCCAATTTTGACCCTAGGGCTTTTATTTGAACAAACTTTTTTAGACACTCATTAGAACATGTTTCATGCTAAATATCTTAGCTCTAGCTCTTTGGGTTCTTTAAAAGAAGATTTTTTATAAATTTTTACTATATGCATATACGGAAAATCAATGAACCCCTGTGGCGGGGCCAATTTTAACCCCAGGGCTTTTATTTTAACAAACTTGGTAGACACCCATTAGAAGATGTTTCATGCTTAATATCTTAGCTCTAGCTCTTTCGGTTCTTTAAAAGATAATTTTCTAAGTTTTTCTATATGCATATAGGGAAAATAAATGACCCTCGGGGCGGGGCCAATTTTTACCCCAGGGCTTTTATTTGAATAAACTAGATAGACACTCACTAGAAGATGTTTTATGCCAAATATCTAAGCTCTACCTCTTTGGGTTTTTTAATTGAAGATTTGATAAGTTTTTACTATATGCATATACTGGGAAAATCAATAACCCCCTGGGGCGGGGCCAATTTTGACCCCAGGGCTTTTATTTGAACAAACTTGGTAGACACTCACTAGAAGATGTTTTATGCCAAATATCTAAGCTCTACCTCTTTGGGTTTTTTAATTGAAGATTTTATAAGTTTTTACTATATGCATATACTGGGAAAATCAATGACCCCCTGGGGCGGGGCTAATTTTGACCCCAGGGCTTTTATTTGAACAAACTTGGTAGACACTCACTAGAAGATGTTTTATGCCAAATATCTAAGTCTACCTCTTTGGGTTTTTTAAAAGAAGATATTTTAAGTTTTTTCTATCGGTTGCCATCCAGAGTTCTGCATTGAACTGAATTCTTTGAACAATTTTTAAAGGTGACCAACAAAGGAACATTCCTGTGAAGTTTGGATGAAATTGGCTCAGGGGTTTATGAGGAGATGTCATTTAAAGTAAAAGTTTACGAACGGACGGCGGACAGCGGATGAAAAGCGATCACAAAAGCTCACCCTGTCAAACAAACAAAGGGCCATAATTAGGTCAAATATTATCAAATTGCAAAACCCCTATAATATGCACCAGGGCACTTGATGACAAAGCTTCTGTGAAAGTTTGGTCAAAATCCGTTAAGAATTGAGGAGGACTTGTGCAAAGAAGAAATTGTTCACTATATATTCTATATGAGGAAAAAAAGAAAGGGCCATAATTAGGTCAAATATTATCCAATCGCAAAACCCCGACAATATGCACCTGGGCTGTTGATGACAAAGCTTCTGTGAAAGTTTGGTCAAAATCCGTTGAGAAATGTAGGAGTTGCGCACAGAAGAAATTGTTTGCGTCCACCCGCCCGCCCGCCGACATACCTCAATCTAATAACCAGTTTTTTCCTTCAGAAAACGGTAACCTGGTTAAAAATATTTAATTGGGAAAACACCTAACTGCAGATTTCATAACCCCCTTTTATATTTTCATTATGATAATGTCTTATAAAATCTTTTTTGTAGAAAAAATGTTTATTGCAGATTTCTCAACTGAAAATTTTTCTCTGATGTGATTTAGCTGCCATGTACTACATATTACTTATAATAAATTTCTTCAGTAAACAAAGCCTCACAGATTTCAAACCTTCAGATTTTCTCACCAAAATTGTGTTTTTCTTAAATAATGGTAATTTCAAACTACTCTTTCAATAACTCTTTAGAACGATAACTTTCCTCTCTGGTGTGTATCTTCTTATGCCTATCAAAATATCTTCTTACAGTAAAAACTTTGTTACATATTTCACAACAATAGTTCTTCTCTCTTGTATGTATTGTCATATGTTGGGAAAGATAGTCTTTTTGGGAAAACCATTTGTCACAGATTTCACAACAATATACCTTTGTTCCTGAATGCCGTTTTTTATGTTTCTGAAGATATCGTTTTCGAGAAAATGATCGATCACAGATTTCACAATGAAAGTTCTTCTCTCCTGTATGTATTGTCATATGTTCTGCAAGTTGATTTCTTTGAGTAAACCCTTTTCCACAAGTCTCACAGTGATGGTCCTTCTGTCCCTTATGATTTTTCATGTGCATGTCAAGACTGAAGTTACGGGTAAATGTTTTACCACAGACTTCACAACTGTGTTTCTTCTCTCCTGTATGTATTTTCATGTGTCTTCTAAGACTACTTCTTTCAGAAAACACATTGCCACAGATATCACAACAGTGATTCTTTTCTCCTGTATGAACTGCCATGTGTTTATCAAGATGACCTGGTTGACTAAATACTTTTGCACACATTTTGCAACAATATTTCTTCTCTCTTGCATGTTTTGTATGAATTTTCATGTGAGTTGCAACTTTATCTATACATAGAAATTTTTTATTACAGATTTCACAAATATAATTTTTCTCTTCTGCATGTAATTTCAAATTTTTCTCTTCTACATGTATTTTCAAGTGTGCCGTTAGATCACTTCTTTGAGAAAATATTGTAAGACATATTTTACAAATATGTTTCCTATCTCCAGTATGTACTTTCATATGTATTATAAAGTCACTTTTTTGAGAAAATGTGTTCCCACACATACTACAGAAATAAATCTCTCCTAGATTAACTTTCATGTGTGTTGTTTGGTTGTTTTCACTCTCAGAAATTGCTTTTATGTGTGTTGTTTGGTTGTTTTCACTCTCAGAAATTGCTTTTATGTGTGTTGTTTGGTTGTTTTCACTCTCAGAAATTGCTTTTATGTGTGTTGTTTGGTTGTTTTCACTCTCAGAAATTGCTTTTATGTGTGTTGTTTGGTTGTTTTCACTCTCAGAAACTCCTTTATCACACATTTTTCAAAAATATAATTCTTCTCTCCTGTATGTATTGTCAAATGTCTGATATAAATATTTGTTCAGATTTTGCAAAATTAGCTTATGTCTTCTCTATTTGATACATGTAGTTGGATATTCTTAGATATCACACTCCAAAACGTTCCTTAAAACTTTTCGGCTATCCTATCTTTGCTAGCATTGTATTATTTTGTTTTCAGGTTACATGTATACTTTCTTGCCTACCTGCACCTGTGAAATAAAATAACATTGTACATTACAAACACTAATTGATCTCAGGTATTTATTAACAGAACTTCCGACTTTTTGAAAAGTGCTAACAATGAAAAAACTGTATCACCTCTTACGTGAAAATGATAGTAAATAAATTGTACTAATTACTTTCTGATGTCAAGAAGAGATTTCTTTGTTAATTTTGGTTGGGTTTTACAGACTGGCGAAAATGCCCAATCGGGCTTATGACATAAAATATCATATTTCTAGAAAAGTTACTAGAACTATCACTAAATGTGATTAATACCCCTACAAGACTGCTTCGGAAATGAGGATGTTATTAGTAACAGAATACCTTGTAAAAGGATTGAAAAATTGAGTTATGGTTGTGGGTAATTAAAGATAGTTGTGGTTCTTGTATGTTGCATTTCCTTTCAATGTGGTTGGCCATTGGTGAAGTTTTATTGAATTACTCTGTAATAAGTCAAAAAAGACAAGGAAAAGGAACAAAGGGCAAAAACTCTATAAATAATGAAGATGGAGTTATAGTTCTTGTGCACTGCACTTCCTCTTATTGTGCTTGACCATTGTATGAAGCTGTTTTGAATTCCAACCAGTATGTTTTAAGTTATGCTGCGGACAAGGAAAAGTATCAAAGGGCAGTAACTCTGTATTTTGTCAAAATGGAGTTATGGCTCTTGTGCACTGCACTTCCTTTTAATGTCCTTGACAACTGTATGAAGTTGTATTGAATTCCAAACAGTAGTTTTCAAGTTATGCTCAGCTCTGGACAAGGAAAAGTAACGAAAGGGCAATTACTCTGTAATTAGTCAAGATGGAGTTATGGTTCTTGTGCACTGCACTTCCTCTCAATGTGCTTGACCATTGTATGAAGTTATATTGAATTCCAACCATTAGTCTTCAAGTTATGCTCCGGACAAAAAAAGCAATGGAAAAGTAACAAAAGGCAATAACTCTGTAATGAGTCTAGATAGAGTTATGGTTCTTGTGCACTGCACTTTCCCTTATTGTGCTTGACCATTGTATGAAGTTGTTTTGAAATCCAACCAGTAGTTTTCAAGTCATGCTCTGGACAAGGAAAAGTAACAAAGGGCAGTAACTCTGTAACAAGTCAAGATGGAGTTATGGTTCTTGTGCCCTGCACTTCCTCTCAATGTGCTTGACCATTGTATGAAGTAATAATGAATTCCAACAATTAGTCTTCAAGTTATGGTCCAGACAAAAGAAAGCAATGGAAAAGTAACAAAGGGCAATAACTCTGTAATTACTTTAGATAGAGTTATGGTTCTTGTGCACTGCACTTCCCCTTATTGTGTTTGACAATTGTATGAAGTTGTTTTGAATTCCAACCAGCAGTTTTCAAGTTTAATATGCCCCGGACAAGGAAAAGTAACAAAGGGCAATAACTCTGTAATTAGTCAAGATTTTAGATAGAGTTATGGTTCTTGTACACTGCACTTCCTCTCAATGTGCTTGACCATTGTATGTACATGTAGTTATATTGAATTCCAACTATTAGTCTTCAAGTTATGCTCAGGACAAGGAAAATGCAACAGACGTCTGGACTGACCGACCGACCAACCAACCGACCGACCACCGGGTGACTCCTATATACCCCCCAAAACTTCGTTTTTGGAGGTATAATAAAGATATTTCTTTTAAACTTTGTTTGTTTATTGAGAATAATATTTGATTTAATTAGGAATAAAAATAATAGGCTACTTTCACTTTTATGTGAATTATTTCCCCTTTTTCATTTTTTATAACACATGATTTTTGAAGTCCTTGAAAAATATGTTACATAATGCAAAGTGTAAAACAAAACAGGTTAAATAATTTCTTTATTCTCTAATTCATTGCGCCAACACCTGTCAGCATACATTTCATTTAGTTTTCAGAGAAAACTTCAAAGTATATAATGTTTAGTGTCAAAGAATACACCCATAAACACTTTTCATATAAACTACATAAATAACCGAGTGAAAACGTACGAGTTGTTTCCCTTATCTTCGAGTAAGATTGGTATCTCTTATGCTAAAACAATACAAACAAGCAATTATCATAGTATTGCAAGCAATCCATAAGTCCCTACTGGTTAGAACCCCAGCAACATTCTGATGGGCCACTGGCCATTCAGTTTTACCAGTGAATGAATGACATAAATGAACTTAAATCTTTTGAGTTCTAAGTTTGCCTATATCATAGTAATGTGTTAAGTTTTCCAGCCTAGTAAGGAAATTATGTTTATACAACAGATAATCAAAAGGTCCAATTTTCTCAGGATGAATAAGTATAACTAATGTTTCAACTTTTCTCTATTTAAGTAAATTTGTTGGAAAAAATCTTTAAAAGTGATCTCAGGAAACAATTTTTATGAACAGACAGACAGACAGACTGAAGGAGACTTATTAAAGTTATTTTTTTAAACATCCCTGTGACCAAAATATAACATACATGTATTTTAATACAAAATTCTTAAAGAGGAGATAACTCTTGAAATAACGATGCTAGATTTATGAACATTGATGTGAGTTTTACTTTTTTTTAAAGTTTAAAGATACCATTTATAGTCACAAAGAAGATAAGTCAAAAAAATAACAATTTTCAAATATAGCATTAACTATAATGTATAGTAAGTAGCAAAGATGAAAATTAAAAACAAAAGTATAATGTAGGTGTTGATGATGAATGTTTATTTTAAATTTGAAGAAAATCCTTGAAGAAACAAGCAAATTCGTTGAATTTATATCCCCCGCCGAGTACTGGTTATTATTAACACAACAACTGAAGACAGAAGGCTTTATTTATACATTATACATGGCATAAACTGTAATATTCTTTGAACTTGAAGCCTTGTACCTTCAAACAAGAAGAATTTTTAAGTTTTCACTATATACATATAAGGAAAATCTATGACCCCCTGGAGTGGGGCCAATTTTGACCCCAGGGCTAAAATTTGAACAATTTTGGTAGAGGACCTATAGGTTATATCATATACCAAATATCAAAGCTCTAGGCCTTGTACTTTCAGACAAGATTTTTTAATTTTGCATTTTTGAAACTCCTTTTCTGGCCCTGTGACCTACTTATGCAACAGACCGGAACCATTTGATCAACTTTGGCAGGGGACCACCCTAAGGATCATTCCTGTAAAAGTTTGGTTGCTGTGCAGTCATTTGTTTCTGAGGAGATGTTGTTTAAAAAAATTGCTGACGGCGCACAACGACGGACGGTGGGGGATTCACCTAGATGTAAAACATCTTAATCTCCAGACTTCATTGCCATTTTCAAGGCATCAAGAAGGGATCTCACAATTTTTCAAATATTTTTAAATGTTATTGTAACAAATCATTTTAATTCTTCTTTAATAAAAACTAGAAATGAGTCCATAGGACACGGGTGCCCCCACCGCGCCACTGTTCTGTCAATCCTTTATGACTCTAGGTCAAATATTTTTTGAAAACTAAAATCTTTTTACTAAGTAAAGGGCAAGAACTTTACAAATACTGAATAAATCCCCAAGCAAACCCCAAGTTGAAAATTGCAAATTTATACTACTGTAATTCAAGGGCAATAACTCTGACAAAACTGAAAAAAAATCCACATGCAAAGTCCCAGGTTCATAGCTTCACAGTGAGGTGAATCATAATTCCTGTAATTTAGTGATGTTGATCATTATTCCTGTAAAGTTGGTTGATTCTAACTCAAGCACTCAAGGATCAAATAACAACATAATGAAATAGTTTTTACTAAGTCAAGGGAAATAACTACAAATACTGGATAAATCCACAAGCGAAACCCCAGGAACAAACTAAATATGCTGAGCAACTTTCCAATAAGGTTTAATGACTCTATGTCAAATCCTTTTTGAGTTACATATGACACATGTTGAAAATTACAAAATTTTACTAAGTTATAACGAATAACGAAAAAGCGTAAAAATTCAAATCAGAAATCTTGAAATTCAGTCTATTTGTTGCCATAGCAACCAGAATTTTCAACATAGGAAGAAAAGAAAACAATGTGCATAATTTCCAGACTGTCATCTACCCATATTTCAAGTTTCATAAAAATATTTTCAGTACTTTTTGCGTTATCCCGGGATCCAGTTTTGTGGACGGACTGAATGATGGACTGACAGACAGATAGACATACGGACGGAGGGTAAACCTAAAGTCCCCTCCAGTTAAACCGGTAGGGGACTAATTAAGCCATTTTTAAACCGCTAGTTTGTAGTGATTAAATGTCCGATTTTAAAAAATTATTACATCAATGGAAAGCTTAAAATCTTAGCTTTGTCACAGTATATAATTTTACATATCTTTTGACACCAAAGTATTCAAATTAACTGTTAAACCTACCACAAGTCAGCCCATTTTACATACGATTTATACAGTGAGATACGTAACCTGTTATCTTTACTCGAAAACCTACTGATAAGAATAACCTGTCGTCTGGCCTCAGACCACAATTAATTTCACTATATGTTCTATATAAACATTAAACCCTGTGGCAATTTTACTAACTCTCCAATCAAATCAAAGTCACTTGTGCTTACAGTACCATCCAAGATAAATAATTCCAGCTATAGCAAACTAGGGGTCATGTATCATTTTTCCACAACATTTCAGTTCAAAATACATCAGTCTGACAGTTTTCAGTAATTAGCCGGAACCATGTGAATTCTGTCATGTAGAAAAACACTAAAAAAATACTTACTCGCATAAAATCTGGATCAAAGTTGGCATTTACCAAATATTTGAAATGAATACTGTCAGGAAATGGCCTTTTTTCTATCCCTTTCATTCAATTATTCATTTATATCTGGCATTAAACACAGGCACTCTTTTATGCGGATTTACTTCCTTATTGTGGTCAACGAAAGGCAAATAACTGTGGACTGATTCCTATTTACTCAAAAATGTTCATCTGATCTTAATAAAATTTTGCATACATCATTCCTAGGCTATCTCATATTATTCTGGAAAGTTTCAAGTCTTAATCACATATACTGATGAATTCACAGCCTGTTATGTACCATAGGTACCATTCAGCCCTAAAGCCAGGCCGCAGCTTATCAAATTAAAAGTACTCTAAAACTAAAATTGCTATAACTTTTTTATTACTTGGATGATTTTCATGAAATAAAAAGTAATCTCATCAGTGATTCAAATATTACTTAGATATGCATCTAAAACTAACATAAATAAACTTTTTTCTTAAATATCGTTTATAGACGAAATATATCCAAATTTAGACATATTACATAATACTATAACTGCATTACATAATTTTTGAAAATTCTCATTTTGTCAAATCGGTTATTTCTTGAAAGGCATGCATTATACCTTTAAAGTGATGTTTCATTTATTATCATAAGCCAACTGGTTCAAAAGTTATGTCCAATAGAAAAGTGCCACTGCCTAATAATTACCTCCCCAGGTGGCTGCTCAGTCAATGTGGTCCAATGCACAGCATTCCACACACTGTTACCCCAGGTACTAATCACCACCCAGGAATGCCAAAGTCTGGGTCCCTCTGGGTGATTCTTGAAAACCACCTTTGAAGAAATTCCAGAAATTCCATTTACTGTATAAATATGGACCCAGCTCCTGACTCTTTATCAAAAAGCAACTTACCTTCATACTATACACAACTGCTGTACAATTATGCGAGGCGACCGAAAGAAGAAATTAGCTGGGTTCAAGCAAAGGAACTCACCATGGAATAAAGGCTTGAAGTTTGACAACTCTTGTCATGTAGATACTGAGCCTAAGAGATCTATCACCAGACTGACTGTAGATGAATTTCCAGTGACATCCAGGCCTACTGCAGATGGTAGTGAGCTCTCAGGAAGTGTCATGCTGTTGCGACCAAGTGCTTCTGCGACTTCATCTACAATGAAAATATACGATAAAAATTCCTGTTCGGGCATGAGGATTGTTGACAGTTTAAAACATTAAGTTTCTAAATAAATAAAGGGAGGTAATTCACTGAAGTTGTGCATAATCACCCCCTTTGTGTACATTTATCTACCTGAATAAGTGCTTTTTATGTTTGTAGATACATCAGAGACACTAAACCTGTGTTATAATTGTGCAAAAGGCATGACCAACAGAAGGCATTAAGCCAGGACATAAAGGCTAGATGTAACTTTATACTAGAGAAGATGAGAATTCATACTGGAGATATGAATACTATCAAAAACATATTTACCTCGTGTTCTGGATGCTACTGTGAGCTGTTACGCTGGGGACTGCTCTAAGTGTAGATGCTACTCATACGTGTGTTCTGGTGGAGTAACAAACAACACTCCATGTTCCTCAGCAGCCATAGAATTACAAACTTGTGCTACAAGAGAATGACAAACAATTAATTTTTGACATAGTTAAAATGAAAATAAGTGTGAGCGCTATGGAACAGATGAAATTGGGCACCAGCACGCAGAAACGTGAAGCGGTGAATCTATCTATTAGTGTGTCGCTACCAAAAAATAATGATTTCGCACGGAATGTTCATGGACGCCTCAGTTCTACCATTCACCACTTAAATAACGGTGTTGCAGACAGCGCTGAGAAGAAATTGGGGTGTTTAGGGATTCGTCTCTCTGAGAAAGCAGCTTATAGCCTACATCAAATGCAAAGAGAAGAAACATATTAGAGACAGTATTAAAAAAACCTGAAACAGTTAAACACAAACTTTTATCAAAGGGTAGACAACTCCATGAACATCTGAAATACAAGATAACACACTCTACAATATCATATTACAGGAAAGGTCAGTTAGATCTAAAACCATCAACATCCAAGGGAGGCAACAGCAACCATACTTACTCAGAAAAATCTATAAATTATCTCCCTTGATATAAACAGATAAACAAAAACAGTGTTTCTTTAGTGGGGAATAAATATTCGGTTGCGCACGAGACAACCAGCTTAAACAAATGTGCTGTCTGTGTACAGACCTGAAATTCAAACTTAACAAATGGTTTACTTAAAAAGTGACGGACTATTCCTTTTAAAGCGAATTTCATATTTCATTACTGTATCATTCTACATAACCTGCATGATATTTTGAAATTGTTATCATCTCTGTTGTTATTTTACACTGCGAAATAAATGTTATATTAATTAAATCACAGGCTTTTAGCATTTCTTTGCAATGCCAGAGTGCTTTAAGTAAAATTCCACAAGTTTTCATGGGCTATGGCTGTTTATAAGCAATTATTCAAAGTCTAGCACATGTGAACTGACCAATTTTACTTGAAATACACTGTTATTGCTTAACAAGTAAAAAGAATGGGAGCAGAAACATACTTGTAGGATTATAATAGGAGTCCTTTAAATGTAGAACAATATAAGGAAATATGCAATCAGAATAAATGAAAGGACACGTAAGCACTCACCAACCTTTATCCCGAGGCCATCAACACCTTAAATATGTCTCTACAACAAAGCAATTACTTACCTCAAACAAATAAACAGTCTCGGTATACCCCATGGCTGCAGCAAATGGCCTGGTTCACACACTTAAGTCTTTCGGTATTGATGCAATGGGGCTCAAATGGTTAGCACCGACACACAGTGGCACGTGGCACAGGTGCGAGACCTCTAAATCTGGTTCAACATACAGAATTTTATTGCAAACCAGGTAAAGAAGTTTATGAACATGCATCGTGTGCCACTGTACATCAGGAAACTTGGAAATAATAATAATACCATAGCCCATTGGTCCTTTCTTTGATACACCCCTGCCATATCATACAGCCCTGTCTGTTTAGCACAGATTTTTCATTGATTTTTTTCTAAATAATTTTTAAAAAATGCTTCCATTTTAACTTTTATTTAAAGGGAGGCTGTAACATGTACAGGAAATGACCTCCTGGCTATATTTAAACAGACATTTCTAAACTGAAAGTAGCTTTTTGAGATTTTTTTTAAAAAATGTATATATTATTATATAAAATTACATAATACAAAGAAAATAAAAGCACTTGTGTAATTTAATTACAAACTCAGATTTATACATCAATTATCTGCTTCATGACCAAGTTTCATTAAAATTGCTCTAAAAATGAAAAAGTTATTACCTGTCAAAAAGATTTACTCCATGTAAAAACAAGCTTCTAATCAGGCCTCAGACCACAATTAATTTCACTATATGTTCTATATAAACATTAAACCCTGTGGCAATTTTACTAACTCTCCAATCAAATCAAAGTCACTTGTGCTTACAGTACCATCCAAGATAAATAATTCCAGCTATAGCAAACTAGGGGTCATGTATCATTTTTCCACAACATTTCAGTTCAAAATACATCAGTCTGACAGTTTTCAGTAATTAGCCGGAACCATGTGAATTCTGTCATGTAGAAAAACACTAAAAAAATACTTACTCGCATAAAATCTGGATCAAAGTTGGCATTTACCAAATATTTGAAATGAATACTGTCAGGAAATGGCCTTTTTTCTATCCCTTTCATTCAATTATTCATTTATATCTGGCATTAAACACAGGCACTCTTTTATGCGGATTTACTTCCTTATTGTGGTCAACGAAAGGCAAATAACTGTGGACTGATTCCGTCTGCTAGCTGGGGAAAGTGTTTTATCGGTGTATTAATTGTGAAAATATAAATGCCAGAAACAGAATATTTAATCCAAATATATAGAATAATTAAAGGTACTGTGAAATTATCTAGAGCAATATGAAGTTGTTGGACACATTTCTATTAAAAATTTTACATTACAACATAATGTTTATGAACTTTAAATATTTTGTTTCCAGAAAATGGGAAAAAGTGAAATAATTCTAAGAAAATAAAAGATAACCAAAATATTTTTATTTTGATTTGTATCATATATAAATGCTAAGTAAACAAAACAAGTGAGAAAGAAACATATTAATTATTTTTTCTAGAATATGAAATTTTATGTATTAAGCCCGATCTGGCATTTTCACCAGCCTGTTTAAGCGAATCCGGGTCAGCTCGGCCCTAAAACGTACTCGGCCCCCGAGTCAGCTCGGCCCTATTCCAACTCGGCACGGGTCAACTCGGCCCACTTTTCAATTATTTATATTTAGGTTTGTGTTATTACTATATATTGTACATAATTATTGTAATAATACACCAGTGTTTTTTCTCACTTTATTGGGAAGAAGCCTTAGCTTTTGATTTTGGGAAAAACTATCGCTAAAATTGCTAATTTGGGAAGAAAAAAGCTGGTTTAAGTTCAGATTTTTGGGAAAACTGCATGATTTTAAAGAAAATTTCAATTGGGAAGAGGCCTTTTTTCGGAGTCTGTTATATAAGTAGTAAAATCACTGTACACGGATTGACAGTTTCAAAACTAGAAGCAGACAGGCTTTTCTTATTAGAAGAATTGCGAGTAAAGATAACCGATTGAGTATCTCACTGTATTTCTGACTCGTGGTAGGTTTAACGGTAAATTTAAATACCTTCAGTGTCAAACATTGTGTTGAAATATATCCTGAGAGGAAGCTAAGATCACCAGCTTTTGATTGGTGTAATAAATTTTAAAATCGGACATTAAATCGCACTAGCGATTTAAACATGGCTAAATTTTCATTGCAAGCGAAGGGAAACAACTCCTGTTATTTTTTCACTCGATTTACCTCGGTTATTTACGTTGTTCAATTGATGGAGATAGAGAGAGTTTATAAACATAACAAAGAGCAAACAGTGCTTATATAGAAGCTTAATATTATGATATTAAGTAAACACATTTTTGTTTCATATTTTTTTTAATATTACTTTACAAACAAAATGCATCTAAGGAAACATATTTTTATTAGATCTATATTAATCTTATCAAATCTGCAAGACAAATAAATAACTTTTTTTTTTCTAAATATACTTTATTTCGGCAGAAGTACAATGTATAATTATATAATCATAAGATATTTCTTATTATTCATTTACCTTAACAACATGCAAAGCAAAGTTAATACGTTATATATATTTTTGTCAAGTGGGCCGAGTTGACCCGTGCCGAGTTGACCCGTGCCAAGTTGGTATAGAGCCGAGTTGACTCTTTTCCGTTTAAGCCCCACAAACACAGCATAGGTCATATGGCGACTTTCCAGCTTTACTGGTGGAGGAAAACCTAAAGTGCTCTTCGGTGCATTATTTCAGGCACGATCGGGAAGAAGAAGTTCTGTGTGCTAGCTGGAAAGCTTCCGCACATGTAAGAATCCAAAGAACCTGTACAACGATTTTATGTCTATTAAGATAACTTCTTACAGTAAAAGCTTTGTTACAAATTTCACAACAAAAGTTCTTCTCAGATAACAGCGGTGAGGGGTAAGTGGTTAGAAGCGAACGCACTTAAACTCCAGGCATGAATGCCTCCCCCCCCACACACACACAAAATGAGAAAAAAGCTAGAAAGACAGAACTAATTAAATCTTCGGCGTGAAACACCTTAAACGCTAGTTTAATTAATTAGGCCCTACCCCACCCACTACTAAAACTTCGGAAAAGTTTTTTTTTATCTCAATAATACATTGACATCTATAAATAACACTTATATCTGTTCATAATTATGGAATAGTTTGCATATATAATATTTTGTAACTTACCTCACCAGTGTTATTTGACGTTTGAGGATGAAATATTTATTATCTTGAA
>NW_026864698.1:0-123416 GCF_026571515.1 Ruditapes philippinarum | reverse complement strand
ATATATACACAGCACAAAAAACGAATGCGTTTTATCAATTTTCTTTTTTATAAGCATGTAACAATGGAAATAAATATAGATTTTTCTTGCATTGTAGTATAATAATATAACAATGCACGGTTTATCGTTCAAATGCTTTGTAATTATTCACTCAGGCATATCGGCCTTCGTGATTATATTCCTGCGCATTTGGACTAGAACCGTGCATTATTCTACAACAATAAGCTCAAAATTGATAAAACCCGATACGATCAAGCAAGTTGATGGCTTTCCGTGGCTGACATATGAAATCAACAAATAAGTGGACAGTGGTAGTATTGACCAAGCAAAAATATCTTCTGACAACACTTCAAGACTTGTAGCTACATTGATATACATGCATTGGCACTTTAATGGCGTGAACTTTAAATGCAAAGAAAAAAAGAAAGAAAGAAAGAATAAAGAAAGAAAGAAAGAAAGAAAGAAAGAAAGAAAGAAAGGAAAGAAAGAAAGAAAGAAAGAAAGAAAGAAAGAAGGAAAGAAAGAAAGAAAGAAAGAAAGAAAGGAAGGAAAGAAAGAAAGAAGGAAAGAAAGAAAGAAAGAAAGAAAGAAAGAAAGAAAGAAAGAAAGAAAGAACAAAAAAATCACATTATTCCATCGTTCAAACATATGTTTTTAAACGTCATTTTTTCATATTCTTTAAAACGACAAAAGAAAATATCATGTACTTCAAATGTTTGCTTGTTGTTTTTTTTTTTAATTAATTATTTCTGTGGTACTAAATGGAAAAAAACAAGTAAATAAAATAATGAAACAATATTTATCAACCTTAAACACTAATGTATCGGTCATCCATAAATTTTGTTCGTAATTTTACCGCGCTATAAATGTTTACATAAAATGTCTAATGACCAATATGTCTTTTTTTATAATCATTTTACAATAAAAATATATCCCAAGATTAAACAAGGATTCTGACATTCTTCGTTTACGATCAACACCATCATTAATGTCATCTTGAAATATCTACAAAGTTTACAATGCTGACAAGAGCAGTCAGTATTTGATCTACAATACAAATCTCTTCAATTTTATACTACTTTTTGCTGACCTTTCGAAATACTTTTGTCAAAATTTAAAGTAGGTCACCTTGCAAAGAGAGATACATTTGTTGAAATAAAAAAATCCAAATTGAATGAATAAGAAATAATGAAAAAGTTAATATGTATTTTATTGATCTAGGGATAGTACGTACTTGAATCCTGTTTGAATCCCATATATGTTTATATTTCACAGTAATGACACAAAAAGTTGATATTGTTAAGTCAAAGCCTTAGAATCCAGAAGCTTGAAAATAACAAAGATGAAATAAAAAACATTTGAACCATAATAAAATTATATGAATCAAAAATGTTTAATTTGTATTGACAATATTTCTTGTTGTAAGTCAAAAAATGTGTAAATGTTGTAATCAAGCTTTGTCTCATTAGTGTTTATATGTGTAAATTATTATATTGCCCATGACTGTGTGTGTTTGAATGTCTATGGTTTAATTAATATTGTACATAACTGTGTGTGTTTGAATGTGTAAATTCTTATATTGCCCATGACTGTGTGTGTTTGAATGTCTAAAGTCTTATATTGTACATGATTGTGTGTATTTGAATATCTATATATTTATACTGTACATAACTGTTTGTGTTTGAATGTCTATATTCTTATATTGCCCATGACTGTGTGTGTGTGTGTGTTTAAATTGCCAATAAATGTGTGTGCTGGAATGTCTATATTCTTATATTGCCCATGATTGTGTGTGTGTGTGTGTGCGTGCGTGCGTGCGTGCGTGCGTGCGTGCGTGCGTGTGCGTGTGTGTGTGTGTGTGTGTGTGTGTTTGAATGTCTATATCCTTATATTGCCGAAGACTCTGTGTTTGTGTGTGTGTGTGTGTGTGTGCGCGTGTGTGCGTGCGTGCGTGTGTGCGTGCGTGCGTGTGTAAATGTCTATATTCTTATATTGCCCATTACTGTGTGTGTTTGAATGTCTAAATTCTTAAATTGCCCATTACTGTGTGTGTTTGAATGTGTAAATTCTTATATTGCCCATTACTGTGTGTGTTTGAATGTCTAAATTCTTAAATTACCCATTACTGCGTGTGTTTGAATGTCTAAATTCTTATATTGCCCATTACTGTGTGTGTTTGAATGTCTATAGTCTTATATTGCACATTGCTGTGTGTGTTTGAAAGTGTAAATTCTTATATTGCCCATGACTGTGTGTGTTTGAATGTTTATATTCTTATATTGCCCATAACTGTGTGTGTTTGGATGTCTATATTCTTATATTGCCCATTACTGTGTGTGTTTGAATGTCTATATTCTTATATTGCACATTACTGTGTGTGTTTGAATGTCTTAATTCTTATATTGCCCATAACTGTGTGTGTTTGAATGTCTAAATTCTTATATTGCCCATGACTGTGTGTGTTTGAATGTCTATATTCTTATATTGCCCGTTACTGTGTGTGATAAATGTCTATATTCTTATATTGCCCATTACTGTGTGTGTTTGAATGTCTAAATTCTTATATTGCCCATTACTGTGTGTGTTTGAATGTCTATATTCTTATATTGCCCATGACTGTGTGTGTTTGAATGTCTTAATTCTTATATTGCCCATAACTGTGTGTGTTTGAATGTCTATATTCTTATATTGCCCATTACTGTGTGTGTTTGAATGTCTTAATTCTTATATTGCCCATAACTGTGTGTGCTTGATTGTCTAAATTCTTATATTGCCCATTACTGAGTGTGTTTGTTTCTGTACAGTTTAGCCTTTTATTTATCTATAAAGTTATGTAAATTTTGATTTATACATTTATAAAAAATATAGGTTATGATAAACATACAGGGAAATTGAACAAATTAACAAAACATGATTAGCTTTCAACAAAACTGCCATAATCTTGAAAGTATATTAGGAGTGTTTGACTTAAGTTTGCACATGCGAGTGTTTGTGCGTGTATGTTCCCATAGGAATCCTCTGTATAAACATAAATATGTATTTTTGTAGCTTCCCGCTAATATGTGGATATAATCTAAATTTAAATAAGGATTATTTTGTACATACTCATGTATTTATAAGAGAATGAAAAATTTAAAAATAACTATTCTGTGAAAATAAAATCTCGTGATTTATTTCATGTTGAGATTAGAGTTTTTGTTTTGTTTTACAAAAAAAACTAGGAAAAAGTATTAATTGAAGGAGCCTTGGTAAAAAATACAACTACGAATAGCATGAATCTTTTTATATTTGTTAGTTCTCAGCCCATACATTGCATTTATTTACATTGACAGTTTATTCTGATATCATTAAGAACAAAATACTTACATAACAAAAAAGTATATATACTTAATATACTTATCAGTTCTAGTAAGTAAATAAATTGATATTAGACATTATCTGTTAACAAACAAAAACAGATCTAATCTTATCAATTGTCATATCCAAAAGATTAATTCTAAATGTATATTGTACCCTTTATATCCTCATTTTCCGAGTCCAAAATATCTATATCAAATGCAGAGTGTACAACATATAGCCTCGTTTTCATTTTCAGAGTCCAGAATGTATATAGCCAATGCATATTGTATTCCATCTAGCCCCAGTTTCTTTTTTGGGTAAAAAATCATATCAATTCTTAATGTATTTGTCAAAATGTTCAAAAAAATGTAACATTAAGATACATTGTTGAGTAAACACGGAATAAAAAATATAAAATAAAATGATAATATGCAAGCCGCTCGCAAACCTTAATTATATGCCCGAAAGAATTTCGGGAATATTATGTTATACCCCCTGGCGTCCGTCCGTCTGTCTGTCCGTCCGTTCTTTAGCAATTTGGTTTTCAGAGTTTAACTTGTATTCCATTTAGCCCACAATATTCAAACTTCATAGGATTAAGGTCCATATTGGGTAGAAGACCCGTATTGATTTTGGGGTCACAATGTCAAAGGTCAAGGTCACTATTATCTTAAAACTGAAAACAGTTTCCGGAGCATAACTTAAGTTCCATTTGGCCCACAGTGTTTAAACTCCATAGGATGATTGTCCATATTGGGTAAAACACCCGTATTGATTTTGGGGTCACAAGATCAAAGGTCAAGGTCAATATTACCTTTAAACTGAAAACAGTTTCCGGAGCATAGCTAAAGTTCCATTTAGCCTATAGTGTTCAATCTTTATAGTATGATTTTTCATATTGGGATAGAAGACGCCAATTAATTTTGGGGTCACAAGGTCAAAGGTCAAGGTCACTATTACCTTAAAACTGAAAACAGTTTCCGGAGCATAACTTAAGTTCCATTTGGCCCACAATATTCAAACTTCATAGTATGATTTTTCATATTGAGTAAAAGACCCCTGTTATTTTTGGGGTCACAAGGTCAAATGTCAAGGTCACTATTACCTAAAAACTGAAAACAGTTTCCGGAGCATAACTTAAGTTCCATTTGGTCCACAATATTCAAACTTCATATCATGATTGTCCATATTGGGTAGAAGACTCCTATTTATTTTGGGGTCACAAGGTCAAAGGTCACTATTACCTTAAAACTGAAAACAGTTTCCGGAACATAACTTAAGTTCCATTTGGCCCACAGTGTTCAAACTTCATAGGATGATTGTCCATATTGGGTAAAACACCCCTATTGATTTTGGGGTCATAAGGTCAAAGTTCAAGGTCACTATTACCTTAAAACCAAAAACAGTTTCAGGAGCATAACTTCAGTTCCATTTGCCCCACAATAGTCAAACTTCATAGGAGGATTGCTATTTCAAGGAGGTAATTATTTATTTAATTCCAATGTCTTACAAATGCTTCATCCTTACTAAAAACACTTTCCGGGCATATAATGCTCCGCCTAGCGGTGCTCTTGTTATATCATACAATTGTACAAGTTCAATGATATGAGGTTATGATACATTGTTGAATAAAATATTGATTTCTACTGGACAAGTTCACAGCTGTGAAACCTATATTGGACGAGGCGCGCAAATGACGTCCAGTCTAAATATGCATGGACGTGCAATATTGTTTGTAAGGAGTCACAAAAGCGTCACGGATACGTGACAAATACTTATACGTCTATTCTAAAAGGAAATAATCTTTCGGTTGGGTTCAGATTTTCTATACACATATAACAAAAGGAAAACTATTGTATTGCATGACAGGACTATCCTGGGGATTGTGTCACTTCTGTTAACTGCGTAAGTTGTACGCAATCTCGCTAGCGGGATAATGTTACTGTCTGTTTTGAAAAGTGCAACTTAAATAAATAAAAACGTCACAACAAATCAATTCGGCACTTGTGTTGCTACTTGTACTTCAAGAATATATAGCTTTTGCTAGTTCATAAAAAAATGCTTTGTTTACAAATATTATAAATCTGCCAGTGTTCTGACATGATCATATAGGTGTTAAAATAAGCATTTTAAGTTAATATCAACTCTACATTTTATACCTTAAAGCGGCATGCTTCCATGTGAGAAAACCATGTGTTATTATAAGCTATAGTCATAAAGCCAGAATGAAAACTGTATAATAAGATTCATTAAATCTCTACATGTTTTTGACCTGACGGGATTGGAAATATTTCTCAGACAGTTGTGTACCATTTGGTGAAGGTATGAACCAATAACTCGTGTCAACCCTTCCAGAATAAGTATTCTCATTTTTTTAAATGAAAAAAAATATACAATTATTGACATATTTAAAAATATTTATCCCCATATAACTACTGCGTTACTAATGCAGTAAGGGCTATTTTTTAATATTCTTATACCCTTTCCTATTTTTTGTTTAAGTGTCATTTGCAATGTGCAAATTACTTATTTAATGCACTTGGCAATATTTTAATTTTCTAAAACAATAATCTGGAGGCATGTTGCTTTAAATGCATTTTGTCTTTAATCAGTAAAGGGAGAATTCCACTGATATATTTTGCATTTGTAAACAGTCTATTCAAAAATAAGATTCATTGTAAAAAAAACAACGTGCTAGCCTTTTGTCTCTTATCATGATGTAATGCTTTCTCTTATCGGATAATACGTACATGTAAATGAAACATTAAAGGCCCATTGTGCCACAGAAATGTTTTTACTATTGATTCCCACAAACTTTTATTTTTTGAAGTCCAGTATTAATTTCCAAAAAGAAATCTAGTGGCTATTTACCTGAACAGTTTATTACTTCTGTTACCTTATTACTTATAGTGATTTAGCACTTTGTATGGAAGTCAAAATACTACTTTGTTTACATATTGCAACTTTTTTTGACAAATACAATGTAATTTCAACGTCATTTTTTCTATCAATATACATTTAACATGCTCTTACACTATTATTTAAACATAATAAAATTCATGTTTGCCATTTGTAAAGAGGGGGAAAAAATCGTCTGTGAGACATAATGTGCCTTTAAGATAACATTATTTTAAAATTTCACGATTCACTGTGTCATATTTATACTCAATGTCAATTATGATTGACATATGCATTTGCCTAAAAGTACTCGGTCCTTGTAAATGTTATATTTGTCAGTACATCTAGATAAAAATATATGTGTTACCAGCCGAAAAAAATGTAATAATCATTGTATGAGAATAAGGTAAAGTGATTTATAATGAATAAATTGATGTCAATAACACGATTTCTTTATTCCTTTATCAATTTATATCAATGTCATGATCTAGAGTTTTAACAATGATGTTTTCTAAATTTAAACTTTTTTTCAGTTCCGATGTCCTGGCTACACGTTGTCGTCGATGTAACGTGCGTATAGTACTTGTGTTGCACGGGTTGTGGATTGGTCATGGATTATCGCCAATATCGCCTGCCAGAGCTCAGTAGCTGCTAAATTGACCGAAGTAACAGTTCGCCTTGTATAAATATAATGATATAGAATTTGCGGATAATGAGAGATGCTTTCTATTGTAAACTGATAATTAGTAAATAAAACTTTTCTGCATTTTCTTTTACTGTGATTTTTCTATTCAAAGTTTATTGTTGATTTGTGATGAATTTACCATATAAATGAGAATCCACCGGTTCTACATCAAAATATGTAAATCTTTGATCAGTTGTGTTTATCTGGTTAACCGAATCATGTTGAACGCACATACAAAGAAGAGCTATCGTAAAAATCTTCATCGATGTCATATTCGTACTTTGTTCAATTTTCTGACTTCTGAATTTTCTGTAAAATATTCACTCGATATCATCGATATTAACATTTTCAGACTTGTATTTTTCTGCTCTTTCGAAAAATATATAATTTATAACGAATTTTTTTTTTCACTTGAATTAATAATTCATTTTTTCCGGAGCGTCAATTTAAACTTGTTATGCCGGACGTAACGTCATCTTGATAATTTTAAACTTGCAAATTAAAATCGAATGTAACAAATGAGACGCTGGGAATGTATTATCTTTTACCCTTTATTGCTATGATTAATACAAAAAACTGCACTAATAATTTCAAACGTTTTTCAGAGACATGGATAAATTGCAAAAACACTCAAAAATTTCTTCTTCTGGTAAAGTACTAACCTTACTGTACAGACCTCCTAAGACAATTTTCTGTCCATAATGTATTATTATAGTATATAATATTTTTTTTTGTAATATTTCAATCATAATGCGCTAGAATGTTAACGTAATATTTCTGGTAATTGCATTGTTATTCCGATTGAGATAATACAAAAATCAAGCTTTTGGGGGATAACTCGTGCTGAACGTTGCGGTAACGGCCGATGTCTCTACTTTTCCTTTGGAAGCAGTATATTTAATGAATTGAGTTTATTTTTCTAAGACAACCATATGGATAATATTAAAGATATTTAAAGGTCGAACGCCCCGCAATCTGATCCCGCCTACGAGCTCCTATGGCCTTTACGTAACGACAGAAGGAACTGTAGAAATAGAGAATACCATGCTAGTGTCTGATATTATAAAAATTATCAGGCAAGGCTAAGAAAAAAAATGAAGGGCGAGGCTCTGCCGAGCTCTTCATTTTTTTTCGTGCCGAGCCTGATAAATTTTATAATATCAGACACTTGTTTGGTATTCTATTTATCATGTTGTCAATTTCAATTGTTG
This sequence comes from Ruditapes philippinarum, assembly GCF_026571515.1. Classification (NCBI taxonomy): domain Eukaryota; kingdom Metazoa; phylum Mollusca; class Bivalvia; order Venerida; family Veneridae; genus Ruditapes; species Ruditapes philippinarum. Next base: position 115,283 of record NW_026864698.1, on the reverse strand, counting down.
TTTGATTTTTTTTATTTGAATTGAAGCAAAACCCTATCCAGAACCGCTCGTTTTCAGACGGCGCGCAATAATATGTGAAATGTCAAATCAAAAAGAAATAGTCCCGAATGTTTTCGTTAATTGTAAGTGACGCGTTCATATTCAAAATTTCTATTCGATTCAAAGTTTATCAGTTAAATATTTCCAACCCAGTAGCAGGAAAATATATTCCATTCTTTTTATTTCATTTCGCAAATTTCGCATATTTTTGATGAGGTGTCTGATAAAGCTTAGGGTGACTGATAAAGCTAGGTTTATCAGGCATGCACTTTATCAACAGAAATCAATGTAATGACATGATAAAAGAAGGATGCAATTCTTATTATAACTCACGGAGATCCTGGATAACGTTACAAACTTTATTGCATACTGGAGAAACACACGTAAAAATCGTATTTTTTAACTTTAAATGGGGAGTTTGAGGTGCTAAATTAAACTTTTAAAATTAATGATTAATGCCTACACTGTAAATGAAGAGAACACCGGACGCGTTCACAGTTGTTCTATTTTGGAACATTGCGCGTTATATTTTGAATACCTGTGTTCAGCAAAGGCGTTCTATGTAGTTGAACACTTATAACTTGAACGTCAGTGTTCAATGGTAGTCCTTCTGACTTGACAACATGAAAACCTTTAAGTATTTGAGTACTTGGGTTAAGTTTTTTGTCAGTATATTGTTTGTTGAGGTTACATTTACGCAGTTTAATACATAATGATACTTTAATAATTAAAACATTATGAAGTGGAACATAATATGAACAGTGGCGTTCATCAAATGTTCTAATTGAGAACGTGTCTAAAAATAGATTTGAGAAAGTTTTTGACGTCATAATAAGAGTCCACGTCAAGTACAACACCAACAAGGAAGCGTTGGCGAAAGCAAGCTGAGGACTAACTCTACACTAAAATTGTAGAAAAATACGGTATAAACTTTTCACAAGTAACATTTACTTCATTTGTATTCTCTTATTCATAAATAATATTTTTATTAAATGTCGAACTAAGTCGACATGTTGTTGTTCATAGTTCACAATGGCATACTAGGCCTAACGTTTCTTTTTATTCTTTTTACAAGAAGTAGAAAGAGCTATGTGAAAAATGTTGATTTTTCTAAGCAGTAGGGCTTATTTGGATACTAAGATTATTGAATTGAAATATTCAAATTTAGTCTATAGACCTTTACATGATATGTTTTGTCTCTTAATATTTCAATAGGATAGGGTGAATACTGATGTTTTAAGCAATGCCCCCTTTGCAGGTCAGTGAATACACCCCCGTGTAAGAAAGTGAACGATAGTGAAATATTCGACCGGTGCACAGTCTTGAGTTTTGAAAGCTTTGAACTATAGATTTACAGAAGCTATAACAAAATATTAAAAGAAATAAGGAGTAAATGTAATGTTCTGATATGAAATGTGTGATTCAAGTTAACATTTACTGACGGATTAGTGTAAGGAATTTGTAAAACAATATTCATGTTATTGCATTCTGGTAATAATTGTTTATTGCTCTTTTTTTTCTTAATAACTGTTTAGAGTTAGAGTTAGAAATATTTACGAAATTTTGTATAACATTATTAATTTGTTATTGTGAATAACTGAAGAATAATCAAAAATTAAAAAAAAGTCAATATGATGATTTTCTTTTGTTTAATGACTTAGATCTGTTGTTTTATCAAGTGTTCAAAGGTTAACATTCATCAGTGTTCTAACTTTTAACATACCTAGCTTTGAACATGTTCTATGCGTTCAATATCTGTTGCATCGGAATTGAACGTGTGAACGAACATTCATTTTTCAATGCTGCCTGAATATTACAAGCTTATTAAATTAGCGTCAACAACATTCTCAAGAGCTCTTTCACCTCGACTCTACATAATTTGCTTTTTTGGCGACGCCGGTGAGCGGCGTCGTCTATTATGGAACGCTTTTTATTTTTGCCTATGGAAGGAGCTGTTATTATTAGCAGTTAATTTCATGTTGTGTTAATTATATTTATTTTGATTCGTAAAAATCAAGTAAACAAATATGTTGTTATATTTGTATTTAATAACTTTATATAAAAAGCATGTGCATTGTGATATTATTTTCACGAAATTGCAGGCTCTGATTAACAGCTTGTCCCTTTGTTTTATTGACAATGCTAAAACCCGGATTTCGAATATCGTTGTGGTCTACATTGATGTTCATTCATTTATATATTTTCAAAACTTTCCTACAAGAAGAAAGTTCACCTGCAAATGAGTATTAGGATAGGTAATGGACTGTTGTAAACGATTATCCTATTGATTTTATCCATATACGTTTATCTGTTGAACAGAATGGTTGTTTTTACAAAGTGTACCAGTATCCGGATGTTGACAGCTATCCGATTTTCTGCAATTACTGCTGTCACATGGCCATCTACTTTTTTATGAAAACTTTACATTAATTTGCATGGCATTATATAAATTAAAAATGAGCCTGCAACATTTCTTAATTTTGATGTTTAGGGTTGTTCTTTTGGGTTTCATGTTTTCTTTATTTCAAGGGGAAGTAACTCATGTTTACTTAATTATTTGTTCTTTTTCTGTCTATCTTAGGTATTACTTACAATTTTTGTTTTATAAAATTTTACCAGTTGTAAGGTCAATCAAAAGCATAGAGGCCCTGATGAGTGAATATTGATATATATATACTTTTACTGGCTTTATATACCCAATATTTCATATTTATTTAGTTAGAAACTTGGAATTATTAATGTTATGTGCATACATTTATATCTTAGTATATTGGTATGATGAGACTTACAATATTTCTGAATTTAAAGAGTTGCAGTTATGTCATTATAATTAAAGGGATGAGACTTTCATTTAAAGTTATAAATGATAATACATGTATTGATTGAAAATGTCCTGAAACTTGGATCAAGCAATATAATTGATAAAGCCTCAAAAAATCATGTTCTGAATAGTTATTCTAATTTTTTTTCTAACATGTGCATAGTTTGAAAAGGACAGCTTCTGCCTTATCGGTTTGTAATGGAGGGGACACCGGTCTCAACCTCCAGGTCTCCTGAGTCAACCCGACAACAGACTTTTCATAGAGTAGATTGATACTTGTCCTTGAATAAATTTGTACACTAAATTTTATAGTGGGTGATTTGTGCACATGAAAACCAACCAAGTACAAAAAGTAACCGGGCGCCAGATGAAAAACATGAAAATACAATCTACCACAAAGTGGTTCGTTTGTTGCATTTTCATGTTTTCGCCCGGTGCCCTTGATGTAAAATACAAATCAGCCTTCATAAAATTTCTTATAGATATTGTACATGTATTAGCACAGTTATATTCACTTTCAAATTGACCTGTTATAAAATAATGGCATAACCAATAACTGTCTTAGCCCTTTTTAGTAAAAATAATTATACAATAATAATTATATAAATTGTTATTTTAATTAAGACTATGAGTATGTAAGGTTTTTTTCTCTTATTTATTAATTAAGAATTAATTATCTGTTAATTTTAAAAATCTAAATATCTGTCACGGTTTAGAACTGTTCACTATTTGGGGGAGAAAATGTGTAAGCGGCCAGATAGCTCAATCCCTACAGCCGCGGTACATTATTCTGTGGGTCACAGGTTTGAGTTCTGGTCAAGCTGAAAGTTTTTCTCATCCTGTTACTGCAAATAACCATTAGTTTAATTTACTATGCTCTGTAATAATAAAACATCAGAAAATTCAAGTACATGAATCAATATAGTGGGGAAAAAGGTTTTAGGTTTAGAACTGTTTCATTATTATAGAGAAAATGTGTAGCCGGCCGGATAGCTCAGTTTGGTCTTTTGAAAGTCATGGGTTCGAGTCATGGTCAGGCAGTTTCAGTCAGGGTTTAGAAGTGGTTTTTTCAACTGACACATGTTTGATTCATTTAATAGATTGCATTCATTTGAAATGGACAAAGGCAGTATTGCGTGATACTTTTAAATCTACAAAAAGCATTTGGTACAGTTGATCACACTATACTGCACATGAAGAAGTTCTTTTTTCTTCTTCTTCATGGAACTTCAAGCATCTGCCATATGTAATGACATTCTTGCATGGTTCAAGTCTTATCTCTGATAGCAGCTGGTGAATGTGGCTGGTACTCCTTCTCTCTGAATACCTATGGTGTCCCCCTGATGTTTATTTTAGGTCCTCTTTTATGTCTAATATATGTCAATGGCATGTCTGCAACCCTAAGCAATAAGCTTTTATTATATGCACAGGCACAAGTATCAGACCTGGGAAGAAAAAATATTACCAGATTGATAAAAAAACCTGTGTTCATCTTAAAAGTGTCACAAACCAAAAAAAAAATGTAAATGATGACCCCCTTTAAAAATATACTTAGTTAATAGTATATTTTTAAAGGGGGTCATTATTTACATTTTATTTTTTGGTTTTTGACACTTTTAAGATGAACACAGATTTTTTATTAATCTGGTCATATTTTTTCTTCCCAGGTGTGATACTTGCGCCTGTCATTATATGATGATGACTCAGGTATCCTTGTATCTGGTAAAGTAAATCTTAAGATTGTTTTATTGACTATAAATTGTCTTTGCATCTTGGCAAGACAGAGTCTATTCTTTTTGGTTTAAGTTTCAACATAAATAACTGGGCCAAGCCTCCAGGTCACATGAAATGGTACTGCTATAAAGTACACGTCTTTTGTTAAGTATTTAGGTGCAAACCTGGATCAAATTCTTTTGGCGTCGCCCTTTGATGCTTTGCATCAATGCTTTTCTTGTTACCTGCTGTGATAATTCTGTTGTTTAATCCTGTAGCAAAACACTATTCCTAGACATTGTCACTAGTAAAATTGAACAAAAATATGTTTTGTTGTTGTTGTTTTTTTGTCACAAACTTCTATAACTTTGTCAAAATCAATTTGATTGCGAAAATAAGTTTAATTTTTACGTAAGCTAAAGGTACACTCCAAATACCACCTACATTAATATAAATTTCCCTCAAATAAAACAGTCTAAACTCATCGCTCTTAAAACTACGGAATTCATGGAATTCGTATAAAACACGTGCACTGCCAACTGCTTGCGTCAATAGATAAAGTGTTTAGTGCTTGTTAGTTCTGAAATAACAACGAAGAATGCTTTAAATCTTCAAAAAAATAAAAATAAAAGAAACACAAAAAGGAAACACACACAAAAAACCACCTCGATGCAAAAACCACCTCGATGCGACGGCACGTTGTAATTTGTAGTCAAGTTTATACACAATATATTTAAATATGACGCTAAATGAACACAATAAAAACAATATGAGAAAAATTCAGTAGAAGTTCCTGGGAAATATTATATTTTAACATACGTTTTTTATGTCTCTGTTATAGTGCAAACACACGTTGACCGTGTCCGGATTTAATTTATGACCTGCATGACCTGATTTTTAAATGGATAAATGACCACTATAAATAGACATTATGTTTTGGTCGTAAGGGGTCAGTTTAAGATTATATACTTAAGTTTTTAAAAATTAATTGACTGGCGTATGTCTTTCATATTTGGTGGATAATTTCAAGCTTTAAGTGGAATAAGGGATTATTGGGTTTGAAAGATAGGTATTTTATATTTTATCTGTATGCAAAGTAAGGCGTTCTTGTTTTAAAGGTAAAGGTAGCACTGTCATATTTTACACATTGCAGACACAGCCTGTATAAATTGATGTATTTTATGATTTTATATTTTGAAGGGTCACCCATTGAGCAATTTTCTAAAGTAAGATAGAGTTTTGGTCTTCTCTTTCCATGGTTAATCACTGGTGCCTAAATGGATTTTTACACATTTTCTTTCACAGCCTATTGATCAATGTCTTTCATATTTAGTAGGAAGACATCCTAGTCACTTGACTCAAGGTAATTGTCTTGCCTTTACAGATATTTTATTAACCTTTATTGTCAAGTTGAAATGTTTTCTATATAACAATAACTAGGTAATTTTCATTTCTTATATTTTATTAATATCCTAACATATGGCACTTTTTTAGATAATGGAAGATAAAAGCACTCTCTTGAAAAGTGAAAACTAAATTTCTTCTAATCGGATAGACATAAGGGACATGTTATGGCGATTATGATTAGTAACAATCAAAAGGTCTAACTTATTTCAAAATGTAAATGTCTGAAAATAATAAAAATATTAATTCCATATATAATATGATATATGTCATTCACATCTGGCACTGGAGCTTTCAGTTCGTTCTTATGCTTCTGCAATTGCCCATGTTGTGTTTTAATAACAAATCTTTTAACTTCTTAAACATAAGTATAATAAAAATTATAGAGGCTTTACAACATTCAATTACATTGATCAGACATCTTTAGAGCACGTAACTTGTGGTTAAATAATTCTAACCACATTGGTGTTACCTCCCATTTATCAATGAAGACTTAATATACATTTTTATGAATTTATAAAGCAGTGCAAACTCATTCATGTGAATATGTGTGTTCCGAAGATGAAATGTGCTTAATAATAACAACATTATAGATATCCACAAAAACATATATCATACATCTGCATGTTTATTAACCGATCAACTGACTGAGTATTTGGTCAAATCACATTTACTTACCTTTATAATTCAATTTCTGGTGGTAAAATAAGTTCAGCTATATGAAAATAACGAGTTACATACATGTGTAAGTATACATGTCGTCACGTTCATTAAAATTTGTGTTTGATTATCTTTTTCTTTGTCAAAGTTATTGTGTATAGAAAATTAATTTGATAAATCTAAATATCTCAAATATATGGATGGAATTTTGTTTAACTTGATGTATAATATTTGAAGTTCATTTGCGTCAAATAGTATAAATATACAATACAAAATTAAAAATTAAATTTTAAGCTATCTTATCCCATGTAATAATTGTGTAAATATATAAGTCAATTGTTTTTGATGACTTTGATAATGGTTAATCAAATCTATATCTATCTGTTCATGAGTACGAAATACCAGTTGATTACTTTATTATATATATATTAACTCATATATTATTTAAACTAATAAAAATCAGATATAAACTCATCCATAAAATATTACATATTTTTACACGTTAAGGGCTATGAACATAAAATTTCCAAAATGGATAGATTCAGTATTGCGTTTTTGTACTGTTTTTTTTATACCTAACATGACATTACAGTAATATTCTTAGCACATTGTCAAAATACACGAAGAAATAAATTTTATAATGATATTGAATAATTGTATGCTGGTTCTACAAATTGACCATTCGTCAAATAGTTCAATAAAATCAAATCTGAGAAAAATGTATTAAAATTTTAGGAAAAGTAATAAGATTCAAAATTCTATAAAAGCTTACATGTTATGTGCGATTAGTGACCTATTTTTCAGCATTTATAACTATATTTCTACTGCGTTACTAACGCAGTAAGGGCTATTTTTGTATATTTTACCCTCTTTATGGTAACTAACACGGGTTTGAAGTGCCATTGATAATGTGTAAATTGCATTCTTTTGGTAACTTTACAATATAGATAGATAGTTTTATTCTGGTAAAAAATACATGTCATAAAACAACTACAAATTCAATGTCAACATCAAGAGATACATGTAAACATGAAAGTGCATGTGTTGATGCCATATATTCAATACCAAGGATGACACAAAAAGAAGGCATAAGCCGACTTATTTCCATTGTGGTCCTTAGAATTGATCATATGACACCAGAAAGGCAAAATATTTACTAATTATTAAGTATTGCACATAAATTATTCAATTACAATTTCTTATAACAATTATTGCACATAAGTATTTCCATCACAGAATTTATCACACATGTATTATAATCATAATTATTATGACAGATATGTTTGACAATGAATAGGTACTACTAAAATATGCACTAAACATAAAAAATATATGAATGAAAGCTAGGTAAGATGACTAGATTAAAATGACTAAACAGATATTGATTGCATAAAATGTTCCTTAAGAGATTTTTTAAAATTACAATAATATACTTTTAAATACATTTTCAAATTTTCATGAAAATTAGCATGAATCTGGAGGCGTGCTGCTTTAATGTATTTTAATGATGTCGACACAAATATACATACTACAGTCTCTGCATGAAATGAGCCTTTCTCTGTCGTAAACAATTAATTTAGTGCAATATCGTGATATTGAAATATTGTGTTAAACTAGTACGGTGTCTCGGTTTATATCAGCTCTTTACAATCTAACTAAGTTATCAATTATTATCACAGTTTGATAATTTTAACAGTGCAGTTGAGTACATGTTTCATATACAAATAAATATTTGAAAATTAATTTCCCACTTCCACCGACAAAGGATGAAAATATGGCAAAGAACTTCATATTAAAAGGATTTTTACTTTTACAGATTGTTCAGGTAAAGAAAATGAATGTGTTTTTAGAATAAAGATAATCTTTAAACCAGTTTACTATCAAAGAATAAACTGACATCGGGCACTAAGTTAAACAGACATTGCTGAACTGACAATAAAAGTACAAACGCTGTAAATTAATTATAATAAGAAGTTAAATGAGCATACTCGGATAAAAAAATCATCTTATCAATTAATATTTTCTTGAAACCCTTAAAATAAAAATATGTTTTTAAAATTACTTCATAGTCATTCAAGTTTTCTTGTAGGCAATAAATGCGGATGGTCACGTAAATATCCTGGTCCAAATTTTACAATATGACAATCCACTGGGGACATCATTCCATGGTATAGACATACATTCACAAAGAAAATGTTGTGATAGAGGGACTATCCCTGCATGTAGCACAACTGATACTTGTGACTCACTCTTTGTGTTTTGCATTGGCGGGTAAGACTAAAATTTTGTAATAAATCTTAAAAATAGACAACAAGATAGTTACAATCTTGTGCCATACAAGAAATATGTCCTTTGTACATCTATCAACACAAAACTAGAGTTTTTGCAACAACAAAAAAGGGATATTTAACAATAACAGTTTCATTGAAATATGAAATTAAGTTCGTGCAAAAAGCAAAGCAAAACATATTGTTTTCATCATAATTTTTTCCAGTTTTGTAACATACGGTGTTCTCATGTTATAGAACTAAGAGAAATTAATAAATTAAGTTGGTGAAAGAATATGTTTTTTTTACAGTATCAGAAGTGGAAAATGCAAAGGTCCAAGTATAACAACAAGTGTTCTTAGCAACAAAGCCTCGTTCGGGACTTCCTTTGACAACACTGTTATACATTCTATAACATGGACTCATTGGCAATCGGTATGATAGTTTACTCATAAAATAATTCTTTCTTTGTTTCTTTCCTGATATAATCTCTGCGTTTTTCTATTTGTTTTACTAAGTTCAATTAAAAGAACAGTATAATTTATTGAATTCATCAGGATATATTTATATGGAAGGGTATTAACGCAAAAATTACATTTTGCCTTCTTACGTTACATTGTACATCTTGGATTATTACTATTACATTTTGCATTATGACATGCACACAATGCATTCTGGCTTGCACATCTTGCATTATGACATGCACATTTTGCTTTAAATTGCATGAATCGTTCGTTATTTGACTATCTTCAAGTTCGGAAACATGTACGGAATCATACGGAAATTACCGAAAATATACGAGTATCCGGAATATCGATCACAATAGTTATGTCCCTTATTTGCAATTTAGCCATAATCTTATTTGTTACGGTTGATGTCATGTGGTTGACTTTTTTATCATCTGATCATTTTGTTATTTTTTTTATGGCCCAAGCTCTTTGAACAACTGTTTTATTTTATAATTATTTTGTTGATAAAAAATAATTCTAGAATCATTGATTTGGAAATGTGCAACTTGTCATTGTTAGCTGGAAATATAATTTGACCCACAGAGTTTCAGTAATAAATACAAAAAATTGGTTAAGTCGTTTTGTATATACCTTATTTCCTCCATAGTAGAAATGGAAATTTAAAACAAGGGACGTTACTTGGTAAACTGAATCCGAACCGCAATACGGACTTCACCGAGAATATAACTGTAGCGCCACCTGTTAGCGTAATTTGGGTGTCACATATTATTACACTAGATGTCGCGTCGTATTATGCTTGCTGCATTTCGGCTATCGGCTATGCGTCATTCTACTTTATGACATTCGTCATTCAAGCTGAGTAAATAGACCCAAAAACAAAAAGTTGCAGGCTAATTTATTGAATTAATATATCAGATCAACAAATGAATAATAATTGATCGTTAAATAACGATATCAACATACAATTAAGCAAGACGCACACAGCAGAAAGCATAATGTGCATGTAAGAAAGCAACATGTAAAAGTCAGAATGCAAGATGTACAAGTCAGAATGCAAGATGTACAAGTCAGAAAGTTAGAAAGCACGATGTAACGTAAGAAAGCAAGATGTAATTTTTGCGTTAATATCCTTCCATATATTTACTTGAAACAAATTTTGTGTTCTTACAGAGCTCTCTAGAATATGTTGCAAATGTGATGGATAAAGATGGTCACAATAAAGAGCTTGTTGATACTTTTACGTCCACTATTGCTTTACGTGCTGATACCGACTATGAAAGTTCATTTCCCCAAATGTTGTCATTTAAAAGATATGTCAGGTATATCATTTTCCTCACTATTCTCAGTATGAACGTTTATTTTGAGTTACATTGTATATGAATTTTGTCATTTAAACTGTTCCAAAGGCTAACTTATTGAGTTTATCTGGTATCTTACAAAATGTTTATACATGTACTAAAATACCGATCGTCGCATTATTTATGGTCTGCTGAAAGGGACAAGGTTCACATTGCAATTATTATTGGTATTTTAAATATTTCCTATAAATCTCAAATACGTAATTGCGTGTTCTTGTGTATTTTTACATTATGTATAAAGTCTAGACATCGGTATACGGATATGGTGTCAAGACGGGTACTATGGTCCTGACTGTAGCAGTAAATGTGATCAACAATATAGTATTTGTACAAAGAATAACGGGCAAACTTTACTACAGTCTTGTAGCAAAAATGGTAAGCTCTATTCAAATAAAGTTAGCCATGATTATTCTAAATTATCACATTCTTGGCAAGTTTCATGAAATATGTATCAAATAATGTCTGAGAAACAAAATACTATGTGATGATAAACAAAATTACACAAAGTTAACTTAAATAGATCTGAAACATTCCTTACATTCCTTACATTATGCACAAATTTATGCACGGTTTATTATTATCAGCTATTGTGAAACAAGCACATGAACCGAACCGGCGAATTAAAATGAGTTCGCAGCATAATTTATTTTGTTGGTCGACCTTTTAAGGAAATTTTAACTGTTTCACCTTAAAATCAATAAATATAAAGTATAAATTATATGTTATGAGCATTGATATCTATCACAATATGCAAGAGACAATGTATTTATGTATTTTGCAAGACTCGGAAATATGAATTCTTTCTTTTTCTAAAAACGTGCTATTTGACAAATATGCTATTATTTATAAACCTGAGTCATTCTTGGAGCCATAATTGAAGCAACATATAATCAATTACAATATTAGAAGCGAAAACCGACAACTCTCTCGTGATATAACCAAGTATACTTTTTATTTCATTATCACGCAAATGCTATGGTAAATGCCCGATAACACTTGACTGATATCAGGTCATTAACCTGTTTCAAAAATAAGCCCCACCCATTTTAACGGACTTTTTTTTAATTGCTTATATTCTCATTTTCATCAGCATGTGAATTCTACAATGTAATCTCATACCCTTACAAGTCTTGAATCAAGATGCAATATTTATTTATTTATTATTTCGATTTCGATTTCAATTACGAATAAATACATGTAATCATAACAAACAGGCTAGACGATTTTCTTTGAGAACTTGTAAATGATTACTTTATTTCGCTGGATCATTATTTGATAAGTGAACAAATTGTTTCGTTTAAAATATAAGACGCATGTTCGTGTAGCTTGTGTTTGATTGCCGATTTGACTTTTGTTTGATTGAAATGATTATCGTGAACTTTTGAATTTGACGATTCAAGAATAAAAGTGCAGTAAAGTTTATTTGATTCTAAGGAATTTTTTGGATCGATGTTTACAGTAAAGGTAAGAATTTTATCGTGTTATGCCTATACATTCTGTTGTATCTTTTATCCGAGTCGAAAGAAAAAATGGCCACCTTTTACAAATTCTAAGTTTCAGGGGCGGAGGAATTTGTTTTCAAGAATTATTTCTTTGAACAGAAATCCGCTATTTAAAAGTAGTTTATTTTGTTATTTTGACAGTTTATATGTGTTACATGATAAATAGAAAAACATGCTACTGTCTTCTGATATCAATTTTATCAGGCGAGGCTGATATGGGCAGAAAGGGCTCGGCAAGCCTCGCCCTTTTTAGCCCATATCAGCCTCGCCTGATAAAATTGATATCAAAAGACAGTAGCATGTTATTCTCTATGTAGAATTCACATGCTGATGAAAATGAGAAAATAAGCAATTGAAAAAAGTCCGTTAAAATGGGCGGGGCTTATCTTTGATCTCAGGTTACTGACCTGATATCAAAAATAATTATCAGGCAAGTGTTATCGGACAGTAACCATAGCAGTTGCATGATGGATATGTAAAACTAGTAAACATTTGTGTATTTGTGATTTTAAAAGTAATGTTACATGTACTGGTTTTAAAATTGCTGTTAGTAAAATATAATTTATTTATATTTAAGACGTTTCAACATATAAACTTAAACCTGGATTTCACGTACCTGAGAATTTTACTCCTCTGTACATACGACAGCTTTTATCACAGTTTTTTCTCCATGAAATCTGTTCAGATGCACATGAAGTGAATGTTGAAATTTTACGTTTTAATATGGAAGGGTATGTTTTTCATTTGTTCTTATTGTTTTGTTTTTTAAGTACATTTGTATAATTAACTATAATTAACTAATTTAATAAATTTTGATCGCATATATTAAGACAAAGCTATATTTCCCCTTTGTGGCTGCGTGAGTGGGGTTGCGTGATCGTAAAAAGCGACTAATTAGGTCGAATTCCTTGAGTCAATGCATCTCTCCTAGCTTCAGCAGATGAAGTTGTATTGGCACCTATTGTTGCCAAGTTTGCCAAAACTCAGGTTAGCCAAAGACATCTTTCCTGCTCGGTGCCATGTGAACTAAATAAGGTGAGTGCGCCAAAACAAAAGAAAACAAACAAAAACTGTGTTTAATGGAATATAATTGTATTCAGACATCGGATAAATTGATAAAATAAGCAAGTATGCCATCATTTATTAAAGTCTTTTAATAAACTAGAAAACAAACATACATTACATACATTATAATGTTCAAGACATATAAAGAAAATAATGAATATACATAACATTCCTGCAATTTAAGACTATAAAATAGATCAATTTTGCCGCCTTTTAAACTGTCAATTCATACATTTTCATGATACTTAATGATTTAGTCAAAGGCAAACTTTTTGTAACATGTTTGTCAAACTTAATTTAATTATTTGTATAATTAGCAATTCATATTAATTATAAATATCCTTATTAAAGTTAACACTCAATTCAATTCAATTATTTTTTATTTTATTATCATATAAACATAAACATGTTCGTCGCCATACATTCAATTACGCGGTTACATACAACATGAGAAGAGCATGAGCATTAATACATATATATCATGTGTATATTAGTAGTATCATATCAACATATATCCCACACAATGGTTATATCAAAAATTAAGAGTAACGAAAAAGACACAAGACCAAAAAAGACCCCCCCCCCCAAAAAAAAAAAAAAAAAAAAAAAAAAAAACAAACAACAAAAAACATGACGCTTAATTGATTTGATACACTGACCTAAATTATCGTGTTGATTGTCGATAAATGGCTACTGTACTGTTATATGCATGGTGTAAATGATAGTATGATTTTGCGCGAGAATTCAGTGCCATATAAGGTTATCATTTTTTTCTTATTTATGAAAAGGCCAATGTATGAGATCAATTAGTTTCACATGGCTACATTGTAAAATGCATGAACATTGTAATCTGTAAATAGCACATATTTCTAAATAAAGTATATCATCCGATACGTTTCTAATTTGCTAAATGAATAAATTTTGCAAGTTTACACATAATACTTGTTTGATTTGAAGCTAACAATCCTTAAAACTTTTGTAAAGATGTCCAATTACAATGATATTTTGGAAGGCATCTTTTCTTTCATCTCTATAAAGCGGACAGACCAATACAAAGTGATTTTCGTCTTCTTCTACCTTCATATTACAATATACATATTTTCTATTACACTGCTCTACATTTCTAGATCTACCTTCCTCAATAGCTAATTTATGTGCTGAACAGCGTAATCTTGATAGAGCAATACGATGATTATTATTAACAGCACAAAATAAATATTTTTCCAGACATATGTTTGTTTTAATTTTCTTATATGTACTTAGTTTAGGCATATTATTTAACGTACTATAAAAAACTTGATACTATTGATCATATAATCTCTCAATTACTTTATCTATTCGAACTCTAGTGACATATCATTCCAAAAATAACTTAAACCTAGTTCATCAAGTAGATGTTTCACACCCGAAGCCCAAGATCCTAATGTATTAGTATTAACTTGATTGATGAAACATTTATATATTAATGTATCTTGGGAGTTTAAAATTCTATACCAGTATTCCAATATTCTCCCTTTACGAACAATATCTAACGGTACTTTACCCCGTTCACCAATGACAGCTTTATTTGTAGTTTGAGACCTTACACATAATAATTGTTTACAAAATTTAATATATACCCTCTCAATATCAGGGGCCTTATGAAATCCCCATATTTCACACCCATAAGTTATTGTTTTTAAAATCATTGAATCAAAAAGTTTTTGTCTTCTCGTTAACACTAAGTGGTACAACATCAAATAAGGAGTTTGGTGTAAATATGGCACGAAGTGCTTGTTCTGATAAA
This sequence comes from Ruditapes philippinarum, assembly GCF_026571515.1. NCBI lineage: Eukaryota > Metazoa > Mollusca > Bivalvia > Venerida > Veneridae > Ruditapes > Ruditapes philippinarum. The sequence continues at coordinate 100,198 of NW_026864698.1, read as the reverse complement.
GATTTTTGAGTTTTATAAAATTTATCTTTTCCTGTTAAAACTACACCTAAATAACAAAATGTACACGCAACATTTAACCTTGTTTCATCATAATATAAATCAACTTGCTCAAACCTATTTCCTAATTTAAAAATCATAGCAACTGTAATATTTACAGTGGCATTGCACTTTAAACAATTCGACTTTAATTTATTCAATAATAATTGCAAGCCATTAGGCGAAAATGAAAACAACACAGTATCATCTGCGAACATGAGCATAAATATTTGCAATTCTTCTTAAGTTATCGGTTATCAGTTATAAGCACTATTATCAGCAATATACCTTTCCATGTCAGTTATTACAGTATAAAAAGCAAGGGAGACAATGTTTCGCCTTGCTTAACGCACATATAACTATCAAAATGATCAGTACTATTACCTTGCACCCTTACACAAATTTTCACAAAGTTATACAAAGACATAGTTAAAGAAAAAATATATCGCATTAGTTTATACCAAATACATTATCAAAAGCTTTTTTAAAGTCTACAAATACACAATACAATTTTTGACGTTCCTGGTGGATTATTTTATTTTGTCTGCAATACAAATATACAGTCAAGTGTACCTCGTTTTTGTCTAAAACCAAATTAATAATCTGTTAATATGTGATTTTCTTCGGCAAATTTTCGGGCCCTTTTATCTAACAAATATGAAAATATTTTTGAAAAGATCAATGTATCTTCAAAATTCTATACCAGTATTCCAATACTCTCCCTTTACGAACAATATCTAACGGAACTTTCCCAGTTCACCATCTAATATTCCCTTTGTCTAGATTCCGGATAAACACCCTTACTATATAAAAAGTTAAAATGTTTACATAATATTGGTGCTAATATATGTTTTGCATCAATAAATATTTCAGGTAGTAACAAATCCTCACCTGCACTTTTATTCCGTTTTAAATTTTCTAGAGCATTATATATATTTCAGCAATACTAAAGTAACAATCTAGTTCATTTACAGCAATATCTAAAAAGTCATGATTAACAATTTGTTCGGTATCTGGGTCAGAATAAATGGTATCATTTGAAAACAAACTTTTAAAATGTTCGTAAAAATCATTTCCAGTCAGATTTGAACCGTCTTTACATTTTTTTCTGTATTTACGAATCAGTCCCAAAACCTTTTAGGATTTTGATTCCCAGCATTATGTAACTCAGACTTCTGTTTTAATTCATATACAAGTTTAGCACTTCATTTTATCCTTCTGTAATAACGTCTTTTATTTATAACAAAAATAATGTTTGTGTTCTCTGACTCCGATACACTTTGTTTGCATGATTTAATTCAGACTTAGCGGTTCTACAATCGCACGTAAACCACGGATTACACACTGTTTTCCCGTGTACTTAGTTTGTTTACAACAACAATTTTAAATGCACTGTTATACAGTACGTTTCCAAAAGTGATGATACCATTATCAACTGTTAAATTTGACGATACATGTATTATATTTGTAACAATGTCATTTAATATACCTGTTTCTTTTATTAAAGAATCTTTATATTGGTCAACATGATCATTATCCCTTTTCAATTGGCGTGTGCTACTTAAAATTATTTAAAAATATATATATAATTTTATTTTTATGAGCTGCAGTATTGAATTGAATAGGTACATGTGTAGAAAAAAAAAATATATCATGTACAATAAATTTATAATAAATAATGTACACTTATTATAGGAAACAAATCGTAAGATGCAATTCCATAGTCAATAACACTTTTCCCAATATTTGATAAAAATGTTACTCGTCCGATATTTCTATCATCGCCCATACGATTAAATCTGTACTTTTGCAAATGTCTAGAAGTTTTATTCAAGAAGAGTTACATACTGTATCCTCGCTTACCCTTGTGTCAATTTTAAAAACGTACTCCTCTGTTTCAGCATCAATAGTATGAATATATTTATCAAATAAGTCAACTTGTTCGATAAAATCATCTCTGGTATCTGTCCTTGCATTTAGATCTCCCATAAGACAACTTTTGCAAAGTTGAGAATATTTTCTAATACATATTTCTGTTCATAAAATCCTATTTCATGTGACTTAAAGTACACCGATTCATTCGGGGGAATATAAGTAAAACATAGACAAATATCAAATTCAAGTTTAAAATATTCTATTATACACTAGATGTATAATGGTCAGTGTTTAATTGCATTGGCTATGCATCTGTTAAACAAAACAGTCATTTTATAATTTAAACAATATCAATTTGATAATTTCAGGACATTAGAATTTAAAGCAGAGTGTGATAACAAAGCTCTAAGCAGCTTACTGTTCAATACACATATCTATCTACTGAGCCTAACAAATAAAGCAGCTTTGGGAAGATATTTTCCGAACAGTCCTTTACTTGTTCCAACAGTTCATCAACAACTAGCTAGAGGGGTATGACCACCATTTCAATAAATCAGAACAAAATATACACCTTTGAAAGTGTACATACCCGTAATAGATAATTCATTGCCTCAAGAATAAGATAACATTTACATGTAGTTATATTGAATAACCAAAACATAATATATTTTATGCCTTTTCATTCATAGTGGCAATTAATGTATTTATTAATACAGGTTTTTAACAATTTTCAAAACTCTTACAATATTTTCAAATTTTGAAGGCTTCTAAATAAGTTTTAGGAATACAGTAAATTTAAATGTTAAATATACTTGTATTTCAGGCGACGATATTTGTTATGTTGAGACCGATACATTATCATGATTCCTCCACGTCATGTGGACACAATGGCTGTAATGTTGATATACAAGTTTGCTTGAAAGCACAGTCTAATGGGTGAGAAGATAACAATAATTAGATTTTAAGGTGATAGCTTCGTACAGCCGTATGAATATAAGTTATAGAGAAACTAACTCTAAAGAATTATAGTAACAAGATTGTGCATGTGTAAGGGGGGCTCCATTGAGCTTTTTTGACATGACAGGACTGGATTATTAACCCCATTTGATATAGGCCTGTCTATACAAACATCTTATGTGCATTTATCCTAAATATTTATTCTAATTCTGAAAAAGAAATGACCCAAAATTGAAAAGCGTTGCTATATCTTAGTTATCTTTTGTATACCTTTCTGTTTTAAGTATTCAAGTTGATCTCTGAGATTAAAATTTTATGTTTTTATGTTTATGTCGTACTCAACTGGCCAAACGATAAACTGGTTATCTTATATATAACCTAATTTAAAAAAAAAAACTCACATCAGCGGGGTCACCGACTAGAACACTGTCTGACCACGACATGCAGCGTTTATATCGATATTCTGACTTGAGCAGTTTATCTACTGAATATCAGCTGATTTTATTGTCCGTCCGTCTATTAGCTGTTTTGTGTCCACTCTGTATATTTTTAACCGATTGTAAGAAATTCAAAATACTAAACAGAAATATTAAAGCTATGAGACGATATATGCAGAACGCGGGTTAGGGTTTTTATCGGGTCAAAGTCAAGTCCACAATAAGTTATGAATTTCAAACTTTCATGACGGCTCTATATCGTTTGAACCTACGAAAGGAAATCAAAAGTACATATATTTGACTGATGAATTAATTGTAATGAAACGATCAGCATAGCGCAGGTTTTGACTTGTTCCTCGCACGGTGAGTGCAACATTGACTCATTTATATCCTTTTTATGTTCAGTAAAATTCTACTAGTTTGTTATCTTATAGTTAGTTGCTAAAATATTTTTATATTTGTTTTAATTAAATTTTATTTTTTAGCCTGACAAAATTTTGAATACTGAGAGAAATTTAAATGTCTATGATTAAAATAGTATTTTGAAATAAGACAATATTTAATTTAGTAATAAAAACTGATGAAAATTAAAAACATGTAAAATCATCAAATTGCAACAAGATGTAAATGTGACGTATAAACAGATAAAATTTTATTAAACTTTGAAGTTATTAAACTTTGAACATGAATGAAACATGTCTGCGGATACCTGCAGTTGTTAGCTTCTGTTACTTATGAAAACGGAAAAAAAAACAATTCCCCAAAGTGCGTTTAACCCCAATGTGCGGTGTTACTAGCTGTATCTGTTGAATGACACATTATCATTAAATACAATTTACAGAGTATCCAATATTACAAGTTGCAAAAAGTTGATTGCTGAATAAAAACATATTTTTATATTCAATTAATATCTAATGTTAAAGCTTAGACATTTTGCATGAATCAATGAATGGATTCAATAAGATTTCAAGTCCAGTGGTCAATCAGATAGGAAAACTTACTTACATGTATGTCTTTTTGTGTATCATAGACCTAGAAAAAAACTAAAATAGTTACTTAAAGCAAGGCGAAACAAAATGGTTCTGCCCATGAGGATGGGGGAGTCACTGAAATTACATGTACTCGTACGTACATATTTGGATCTATATAATAAACCTGTCTTAAAGTTTTTTTCATGCAAACACACAGCTCCGCGCGCAGCACCACGTGGTTTGACTGTATAAAAGTACAATTATCTCATTTGCACAGATCGAATGTCTGTGTGGGTATTTTATTGGTATTATTTATGTGAAGGGAAGTTATAAAGACAAGGAAATTCTTTGTTTACATATCATGTTGATTTTTGTAATAATATTTTCTGCTTTTGAAGCACTGGTATTATATTACATGTATTTGTATGTTTCTTTCTATCTTGATAATTAAAAAAAGCAAGCGTTATTGTTGTGTACAGTCACTATATATACGCTCGTACATGTACAAATTTACCTCTTTCCGCCCTGTAAGCTCACTTGGTGGAACAAACTTTGAACTGTAAATCGGGCAACCCAGGTTCTGCAGGTCACTTTCTGTGGTCTTTCGCACTGTACCTTTGATGTGCAAAAAAGTAATAACAGTTCTTTGCAAAAGTAAAAACATGTAGTACTGGTAAACTGCTTGACAGCCTGTCTGGTAAATTTAAAGTGTCTTACTACAGTGATTTGGAGGTAAACTTCAGAAAACAAACTCATTATCTTGTCCATAAGCATATAGAAGTATCTCCCATTTAGATGTCATTGCAAGATCTTAGTCACTTAGTATGTATCAATATAGATTTAAAGTTAAATGAAATAACTATGCACTTATGTTTATAAATGCCACTGGGGACACACAGTATCATACTTATAATCCAACAAAACATGTTCTAATTGTAAAGAATGATCTTCTTTTCTTATTTAAAGATTATTATACCACCGCACAACAAAGTTGTAAGAGGGGTATACTGGAATCAGCTTGTCCGTCCGGCTGTCCGGTCTTCCGTCGATTTTTTCTTGTCCGCCCAATAACTTGAGATTCCTTTAACCCACTGTCTTCATATTTTGCATGGAGGTAAGTCATAACGAGAAGATGACCCTATTGATTTTGAGGTCACCAGGTCAAAGGTCACAGAGGCCTTGACTTCAAAAAGCTTGTCCGCCCAGTAACTTAAGATCCTTTGACCCACAGTCTTCATATTTAGCATGGAGGTTAGTCATGACGAGTAGATGACCCCTATTGATTTTGAGGTCACCAGGTCAAAGGTCAAAGTCACAGGGGCCTTGACTTCAAAAAGACTGTCCGCCCAATAACTTAAGATTCCTTTGACACACAGTCTTCATATTTGGCATGGAGGTTAATCATGACGAGTAGATGACCCCTATTGATACTGAGGTCACCAGGTCAAAGGTCAAGGTCACAGGAGCCTTGACTTCTAAAAGCTTGTTCGCCTAATAACTTAAGATTCCTTTGACCCACAGTCTTCATATTTGGCAAGGAGGTTAGTCATGATAAGAAGATGATCCCTATTGATTTTGAGGTCACCAGGTCAAAGGTCAAGGTCACAGGGGTCTTGCATTCAAAAAGCTTGTCCGCCCAATAACTTGACATTCCTTCCACCCACTGTCTTCATATTTTGCATGGAGGCTAGTCATGATTAGTAGATGACCCCTATTGATTTTTTGGGACACTGGGTCAAAGGTCAAGGTCACAGGGACCTTGACTTTAAAAAGCTTGTCCGCCCAATAACTTAAGATTCCTTTGACCCACAGTCTTCATATTTGGCATGGAGGTTAGTCATGATTACCCCTTTTGATTTTGAGGGTACTGGGTCAAAGGTCAACTAAAAACAAAATTTCCCCTCAATTGCTTAAGAATGCCTGTCCACAGTGTATTGATTTTGACATTTTCACATTTGAAGCATGTAGAATACATAACTTAGAATGCACTGGCTCAGATTTGGCAGGGACGTTGTCCTTGAGCTCTAAATGGCCACTGTTGATTCTGACAAAGTGGTATGCGGGGGTATTCACGCCATGACAGTGGCAGTTCTAGTTTTGATTACTCAAAACTAATTTGTATTCGAGCGTATCAATATACAATACTATCAATTGTTCCGCTTATGCGATGTTCTTTTTTCTCAATTTTAAAGCATTTGTCAAGAGACAGTTTCGGTTCAATCGAAGTTAATAACAACAAATCTTACAATATGTGATGGAATTCTTGTCAATTCGCAGCCGACAAACCAAGGATACAACTTGCTAGGTGTTAAATCATGGCCGGTAAACATTTTTTATTCATTCATTATTCTTTGTATATGTAATATGTGCTTTAATTCATCACTAGGGCATTTCATACAGATATTTATCAATTTAATGTGCATGTATATAGTTTTTCTTCAAACAGCATGCCTCTATATAGATTCATGCTAATTTTCATAAAAATGAATTAAAATGTAAAATATTGAGAGGTAAACAAGGAAAGTGATTTTCACATTGAAAACGGCCCTTACAACTCGGTAATTTGCTAAAACGAGAACAAAATACACAAAATCTGCCTTACTGCGATAGTCACGCAATAAAAATATGCATTGTGATAAATACTGCAAAATCAGTAATTAGTCGCACATTATATTCAAATTATTCCTTGAATCTTGAATAAAGAGCCATGCATGTTTAAAACAAGGATGATGAAAACTCGGAACAACGATATTGAAAAGTTGAAATAATGAAACAACGAAACCACGATGGTGAAAAGTCGAAACAACGATGATGACATGGTGCTTTCGTTGTTTCGCGTTTGCACAATCGTAGTTTCGTGTTCTCAACATGTGCTTGTTAAAGTGCTCTTTATTTTCAAATGATTGTTTCACCTCAACATCATATTTTTATTATAATTTAGACTAAGTACGCGTGTAGTTCAACTTCTTGTCATACCATTATCGTTCAGATTGAGTGCAATGTTAATTATGTTTGAGATTTTCAAAATTCTAAAGCATCAGTTTGACTCACAATTTAAGAATACTTTGTTTATCCATTAGGAAAAAACATGTAATCAATAAACATCATTACGGCAAATTTGCATTATTCTAATGAAAATTATGTTTTCAAACTGATTTTTATATTTCGTATCAATTTCAAATGGCAATACCTTCCTGCATAAGCTCAACTGATTCGGGACTTCGACATTTGGTTGGGTATTCCAAGTATTGCTACTTGAATACTTCATGTATTTCATAATCCACAGTATATGTTGACGAGTTTATAAAGTTGTCTTTGGCATCTTGGCTGTGATAAGCAGGCTTAGAGTCCACTGTGAAGCTGAACTTTATGAACCACAACTCAATAATGATAGTGGTTTTTTTTTGTTGTTGTTGTTGTTGTTGTTTTCGTTTGTTTGTTTATTTATTTATTTATTTATCTATTTAATTATCGATATAATTTTCTTATTTTTGTATTTATTTTTTTGTTATTTATCTTTTTATAATTCATTTTGTTTCATCTATTTTTTGTTGTTGTTTTTTATTTATAAATGTTATTTCATTTCTTTCTTTTATTTAGAGAGAGAGAGAGAGAGAGAGAGAGAGAGAGAGAGAGAGAGAGAGAGAGAGAGAGAGAGAGAGAGAGAGAGAGAGAGGGAGGGGGAGAGAGAGAGAGAGAGAGAGATTAATAAGATTGCCGAGTGTTTTGACATAAAAACATGTTCAATATGAAACCCCAGAAAAAAGTAACCAATGAACGAGCATCTGAATATGATATTTCTTGGCAACTACTCGGCCCTTTCCGTCAGTCTTCGGATAAGGACCTCGACACAATAGTATGAATACACAGAACGGATGCGGTATTTCGGTCTAACCTACGCTAAGAAACTTAAAGGGACTCCACTGAGGTTTTTTGACATGATGGGACTGAAAATATTTTTTCCAGATAAATGTATCATTTGATGTTAGGTGTAGACCACGAATCTTTATGCAAACTTTCAGATCATTCGCGCACTTTGTTTTTCCATTATTATTATTCAAATTGTAAAAAAATGACCCAGTATGAAATAGAGGATATTTGTTTAGTTCAGTGTAAGATCGGAATATATTTCACCGAGTGAGCACCAAAAGGTATATTTCACGAGTGGCGCAGCCACGAGTGAAATATGAACTTTTGGTGTTCACAAGGTGAAATATTTCGATCTTACACTAAACTAAACAAATTTTCTTTTTATTACATGCAAAGAAACGTTTTAAAAAGACATTAAACCTAATACTGAATGAAAAGCGCGCCAAATAATAATACAACGTGACGTCATTTACGACGTCACGTCATTAAGTTGGTACCCAGTACTGTGCACGCTGGTATTTTACTTAAACAACGTGAGGGGCTGAAATTCAAAACAGTGAAATTATCAAAGTGGTAATTTCACTGTTTGAAACAGTGAAATTACCAGTTTTATATCACTGATATATTTCTATAAACCACCGAAAAGCATGTAATAAAAGCGTTTAAACGCTTTTCACTCAAATAACGCTAAGAAAAGCATAAAAATACGATTTTCGATTTATTTTAAAGTATATTTCTAAACTATCTTTGCATATATTTCTGTTTAAAGCGCCCCAGTTCATTTATGTTAGAAATTATAATGTTATGTTTTTAGGCTTTTAAACCTCCGTGGAGTCCCTTTAACATGTTAACAAATAGTAATTTAATGCTGGGAGTTGTTGACAAGTTTATTTCCAGTATATGTAGTAAAATAAGTGAATTCATAGGTACAAAAGCAACAAATACATTATTTACATATTTACAATTATGGCTGTAGAAACCGAAAGTACAAAAAACCAACCTGCTGACATTTAGTCGGATTTGTTTAAAATTGAACATCAGTGGGCTTAAATTACGAATTGTTGTAAGACATATTTTCAAGCATAAGATTAACGGAACAGACATTAGATATATTATATTTAGATAAAAATATTTACATTCGTTTTTCATTATTAGTCGCCGGTAGAAACCGGCGACTATTTTTGTAACTGTTTAATATTAAATATTTATCACACACCCGTGCCGATTTCGCGACTCCGTAAATATGGTATTGCACGGGGATTTAGCTCAATACAGGATTGGAGCAGTACCTTGCAGAAATCATGATCACAAAATAGACAAATATCGTTTTTTTCGTCGAATTTTACATTTTTCCTTGATTATCGTACTTGATTCGGGGTGAAAAGATGAATTAGACATGTTAAAGTTCATTCCGTTGGGTAAAAAGACATGATTTTAGCATTTTATCATTCAAGCGCCTTGTCCGGTATATACCGGAAAACTGTATTTAGTGTGTTGCTCCAATCCTTTTTTAAGTCACAGCCATTGCACGGCCGTGCATATATTTTGACGTGACGTCATTAGCGTTATACAAACATAGTGTAAAGACGCGCTAAATGTTAGCGTTCTACTAATGAAAAATGACTCTTATTTCACGTGAAACGGTCTTTATTTTGGGTATGTGATAAATAGAATATTAAATTCGTGTAAGTTAAATACTAAATTTATTGCACTCGTTGAATAAAATAATATTATGCTCGCCAGAGGCTCGCATAATATAATTTTATTCAACTCGTGCAATAAATTCAGTATTGAACTTACACTCATTCAATATCCTCTATATCTATGGTAGGAGAAGGCCTTAAAATTTGAATATAAAAACAAAAAAATTATTGAACAATTAAGGACCACAATTAATTTTCATAATCCTAACAATTCAAACATTAAATAACGTTTGCTCAATGAAATGAAATATACAAATATTGACATCTTTAAAAGCAACATTACCATTTTCATAAAATGAATTATTAATGTATCCCTATGGACCAGTCATTGAATTTAGGGATACTTTTACTTTTTTAAGTGTCAAGCGTTGCTATTTTATGATCGATAAATCATGAATGATATTTGAAATGACACTTTTAAATTATTTGGTTGTTTATATCTTATGAGATCTATTATATTTCATTATTTTATCTAATTATAAACAGATTCTCCCTGTTCTGTAAGAATTACGTGACTACACGTTGTATGTTATTGTTATAAAATCTATTAATAATAACAGATTGCTGATAAGACATACAGGTAGCTTGTAGGTATGGCGGCTGATGATGCAAATCATAGTAATTCTGTATAAATAATTGCAAAGTTATTTTTCATTAATCAGTTTCATATCTTATATCTTCATAAAGATCTGTATACTCATAAGGAATACATTTTTAAAACCTTTATAAACTTGGCCCTTTCTGTCAACGTTCAATAGTTTAGTTTAGGTTGAACATCACAAAATAGATTTATGCTAACGAGGCACATTTATTGAAATAAATAGTGGTAATCGTCGTCTTCGTTATATTCCGTTGATTTCCGTCGCGCAGGTTACGGTAGGGGTCCGGAATCGTATATATATATATATATATATATATATATATATATAAAACTAATAAAATATTGTTTTCTTGATATTGTATCAAAGGCAATTAAACGTTAACTATATCGTATGTAACGACAGGAATATTGATTTCAACTAAATTATATATTTTATCGATAGCGCATAAGAATTATTTCTTTTATGTAGATACATGTACCACTTTTACGACAGAATTGCGTTGTTTCATGCAATAATTAAAACATATATATTTTCAGTCATCTCGATTTATCAACTTATGTTTCATATAGTTAAAAGAAATAATAAAAAATATTTTTATGAAAACTACAAAAAGGATTTTCAAAGATTCGAACTTGGCCTACTAGTACTAGGTCACAACTTCGTCATACTTACCACTAGGCAATCGAGCAATATTAATTGATTTAATATTGTGATCTATACTATCAATTACATTTTTAGCATTAATCATAACTTAGTAAACTAACGAAGCACCTCCCGAAAATTAATGACTCTCAGGTCAATATTGCCAAACGATACTTGCTTATTTAATAATAATAATAGTTCCTTGACAGTATTGCTAAGCAAGTTTGCTTCAAATGTGATGTTTATTGTGAATAAACAGGTACTCAACATATGGTTCCTTTTTTCTTTATACTTGAACCATTTATTAAACTGATATTTCATTATATTTATGATAATTATAAATACATTTATTTTTCTATCCGGCGACTTGATGCTTTAGCATCAAAACCTCTACTTGTCTCTATTTCTGTTTACATATGAAACCACGTTGTAGAACTACTTTCAATCCGTATAGTTTCCGAGGTTATTATAGATAATAGCTGAGGCAGTTCCGAAGGAATTATCTGCCGTCACAATAAGTAAACCCCGGCAACAATGAGCCAATCAATGGGCATTCTCTGGAGTGCGTTTAACTTATACCTGCATTCCAGTTAACGCTCTGCGCATGTATATGTAAACGATTTAACTTTGACACATTTTCAACAGAAAGGTCACCAAACTATGATTCAAGTTTGGGAATACGTGTATATTGATCTCTTTCTTTGGTTACTTCTGTCAAAATTCTACTCGAAACGAAATAGCAAAATGATGACTAGTTATAGTCATAAGTTATTAGTATATTTAAAGCTTCTTTAATATGCTTTGAAAAATGGTACTCTAGGAATATAACCAACTGTAAATTGATGGTGTTAAAGAAAGAACGAAATTCAATGTTACAATACCTATCGTACTGTTATACAATTACCATGAATTATTTCCGAGCGAAGAAAAAAATATAAAAACAAAGATAGATAATGATAGTACTTATGAGATCATATCAGTGTTTAAGGCGCTATGTTAATGTCTAACAATAATGCAATTATAATATACTTGAACAACTTGTATAGGCATTTTGCAATATTATAAGTGTGCAATATATTCCCATCATTATTTGCAGCAAACTGCACAACGCGCCAGCACTGAATTTCTATTGTTGTTGTTGTTAGAGATAAGAATATATCCATCCCTTTCGATTGAATTATTGCATCCCATAATTGTTTTCTCCTTGCTGTGTTTTTTTTTGTACATAAGCATAGCACATGCGTCACAACACTATCGTTTAAAAGTTCAGTTTTTACATAAAGAAATATAGCTTGGCAATTAAGTCTAACAAGAAGGAGCAAATATATTGTTGTTTCGGATTATGTCGGGCCACTTTCCACAGTTGCGATGGACTATCAGACAGAACAATCCGTTGAAGCTCTTGCCTTTTTGAGAGCAACCTTTCAAATCTATCATTTTTCGCTCTCTGTAAAACAGTTTTTATCAGAACCGATTTCCAAGACTGTTTACAAGGAAATATATCACAGTTCACAAAAGTTCTCACTACTTCTTCAAGATTATACTTTTGAAGCAGGCGGTAAATGTCAGGGATAAATCCAAATATTTGTTTATCAAAGTGTAGATACTTGGTCTGTCTGTTGATTAATACGTGTTTTACCAAATATCTGCAAGGCAAACGACACAGTTGTCCGAAAAATTGAAGCTTCCTGTAATTTAAGATAGGTTCAATATCATTGAGGTTAATTGCATTCAGGGCTAAGTCTGTTGGAGTTCTTGGTTTGAGTCCCTGAATGAATTTCACACAAACCTATTAGAAATTTCCAGCTGATGCATATCTGTAGATGAGTAACTATTCCAAAGTGCACAACCATACTATGCACGATGAATGACAACAGAGCAATAAATAGTTCTTGAGGTGATTAAAAGTTGAGGATTTATGCCATTATTATGAATGCTAAGCAAAGTGCCGCAAAGTTTGTTTCCTGCATCAAATATTGGTTTCTTTGTACTGAGGGTTTTGTCAGTTTCTAGGCCTAAATGTTTATAACTTTTTGTTTCTTTGATCACTTCATTTCCTAATTTGAACTTGATTCTGTATTTCTTAGGAACAATTACTCCACACTTCATGACATTATAGTTATATCTCATGGACGGGAATAATTGGAGCATATATCGAGCATTTTGTCCATACCACATTTCGACAAGGACACTAGGACCATATCATCGGCTACAGTTGGGGTTGAAACATTTAGGTCATATACACAAAAGCCATATCCACACTTCTCTAATTCCTTTATCAACCCATCAATGAAGAGGAGATAAAATAATGGCGAACTTTTCCCTCCTTGTCTAGTTCCTTGTAATACGGGAAAACTGTCTGATTTGATACCTTGATACTTAACATAGCTAGTCACTCGTTTATACATTTCGACATGGGGATTATTGTTGTATTGTCTACTTCACATTGAATAAGTTTGTAAAATAATCCCGAATGCCAGACATTGTCGAAGGCTTGACGTCCATCTAAATAGCACGGCAAACAATATGCTCTCGCGTAATAGAAATGACGTCATCAAGCAACCAAATTTCTCTAGAAAACCACCTAGTTGAGAACTAAGTTTTTTTCAGTAAAGTATTTTTACATCTTGATAACAATACAAGCTCGAATAATTTCAAAATCACTGATGATAATGTTATAGCACAACAGTTATTGGGATCATCCGTCCTTTTAGTGTCTCCTTTATGTAAGGTTATAATCATGCCTTTTTTCATATCGTCTGGAATGTAGCCAATCCTAAGCATATTTGTGAATAAATTGGCTAAAATTACAGAAATTAATGTCTTTTGAATGAAATTAAATGTTCATATACTAAATTATCCTCAACACATGCTTTTCCTGCTTGCAGGGTTTGTATAGCCTCAGAAACTGTGTCTGTACAAGTACTGTTATATCGGTTGGGATATGCCCCAGTGTTTCATTTACCGTGGCTGTCACTGACTGCTTCCAATATTCATCAATTCTTGGGATTCATTAAATGTATACAAAGATTAGAAATACAGTCCCCACTCTTTTGAAATTTGTTCTCGGTCTCTTATTATTTTACCGTGGAAATTTATACCTTCAGTCATTTAACATTGATCCTTTCGTTTTCGTGAATTCACTAGTTTCCAAAATTGAGTTGAATCGATTTCTGCAGTTCTATCCAACTTCTTTGTTTAATATTTATTTGAAGACAACTGATGTTAAACTGAACACCTACCTTTTTTATCTGATTGAATGTTCTAAGGCATGATAATTGATTTCACAAGGTGTCAAAACTTTTTGTTATTATATTATTGTATGAAATACGGTTTGTAGTAAATATTAGAGTCACTGTGTCACATTTATTTTGAGAATGATTAATTTCTTGTATGATAGGTGAAATATGCACACCATATAATTAATTATAATGAATTCAGGCCAAAGAGAATTTAATATCAAATTGCTTCAGAATTTATTTTGCTATCATCAATTAGAATCATTTAATCATCACTGGTATATGACCCCTATTGACTTTGAAATTAGTAGGTCAAGGGGCCCAAAATGGTTGACCTTGACCTACTAATCTCAAATTGATAGCTTCACTTTTGTCCTATGATCATGAAAATTGGTAGCGAAGTTAATCATCATTCACAGATGACCCTTATTGATTTCAAGATCAATAGGTCAAAGGTCACTAACAGAATGTATGAGGGGGAATATTTCTTGTTCTACGAACTTTTGTTCATAATATACACACGGTGCAATTTTTGTGACCTCGTGTACATAAAATTTAAATGTTTGATTGGCACAACACGTAAAGTTCTATGCAAGATCAAAGGAAGTTAGAATTCCTTTTTTTCCTGCTTTAGATATGACCTTTCCTTACTATTTATACTGTATACATATTTCACAAGTTGTGTAACTTCAATTACTAACTTTAACAAAAATTCTACTGCCGGCGTATAAATATTAAACTTGTTAGGCTATTAGCATGATACTTTCCTGTTATTTTGTAACGCGTACCGAGCTCATATGTATTTGTCTTCAATATGATATATAAATAATTTACCTCTAAGTTTTCTTACCAAAAGGTTTGAAGACCAATGATTTTGAAATGATTGGAATGATAAAGAATCAATTTAAATTAGACAATATTAAATAAACAATATATACACAATATGGATATCTCCGGTGATAATACCAAATCCTAGTCTTGATGCCTAGTCTCGATGCCTTCCGAACAATACCGTCTCGATGCCTAGCTATTATACTGTGCTCGTATTTTATATGCGTCTGTTTTATTTTCTAAACAATTATGGAACAAATATCTTGCAACCCGGTTTACTTTCTGTAATCTTCTCCAGTAGCGTTGCTCCCTATAGAGAACACGGATAACAGAAAATATATAGCAGGTTTAACTTCAAAGCTCTAAGAGTACAGCAGATATAACTCCAAAGCTCTAAGATTAGATGTTGACCGATAAAACTAAAACTCAACGTGTATATAATTTGCACAACAACACTCTTTTACGGCTATTTATAATTGGCTAATCAACTTATAATACGATTATGCAGAAACGAGCACTGTTAAAAATTTTAAATATATCTTATAGTCTGCAATAAGGATAATATCAAATTAAACATTGTAGAAGAAGCTTTTTATACATTTCATTAAAATCACTTCAAAGGAATGCTCACATAATTATTTACAACAGAACAATAGCAAACTATCCTTGATAGCAGGTATAGATATAATAAGATTGAGAACGTATAACGAGCAGATGGCGTTGCTGTAATCATTGGGCCCTAACTGGTAATAATTGTTACATTTTCAGTACTTGATGTTCTCGTAAATCACATTTATGTAACATGGTAATGGCATACGTTTTGTAAATAAAAATAGTCACATAACAGTATGATCTTACTACATTTTGTTAAAACATATATTAATCTTCAGCAATCAGTGTAGACAGATAAATTAAGTCGATATGTTTATTTGTTTTATTTCCTTCAATATTAAATTACAGGTTTTTCAAGTGACAGTACAGTACAATGAACACAAAATTAAATTTGAAAATCAACAACACCCGCCGGCATCATATGAAGCAGGCGCCCTCTATAACAAAGCAAAACCACTTCAAATGACGTTCTCATCTGGTGACAAAACGTAATGAACGTACAATTTTATATTTTATTAATTTTATCGCACAAGATAAGAAAATTTCCATTAAATATTATAACTATTTAGTTGTTTGAGGTTTAATATTTTGACAATAACATTCATATGATCTATGTATCTTGACAAAAGATAAGTAACAGGATCTTCTTCCGTTGTGCTTCTTTACTATTTGACCACATACTTTTGGGGGAAAAAAACAACAAAGCGGTTAATAAAATTAAGTTCTAGGTATTACTTGTTTCACAGTAATAATGTCTTTGCCGATCTGTATTTTCTATCACTTGAAGTGTTTTATTTAAAGTTTAGTTCTAGAAGCAATGATTTGGTGCGACACTCATCATTCTGGCAATCATTGTCAACATAGTTGTATAGCAACAGGAAGTAAAATATGTGACGAGAATGGACACTTGGTTTGCAAGACAGGTAAATCTAAGACATTATTAATGATTGCTATGACTCTTGCTGGTGCTGATGGTGACAATGTTGCCGATTCTGTTGCTGTTTTGCGTTAGTTGAAAAATCAATTACCAATCATTAAATTAAAAAACTTGCCTTAAGTTGTCCTCAAACAAGTTTTCTCTTTTTTCTCTTTCTACGCTAAAGTTTTCCTGCAATACATAACCGACACATGAAGATGTTTCAACACTTGAATAAAGAATGGTATGAAACATTTTGATTTGAACAACGTCTTTAATCTGAATTCGTACTTTCAAATTTTATGTGAATAAGTTTGTCAGGATCTTTGTTTTATTTTTTGACTTCTGAATGTACAATTTATTTCCCATAAAGAAATTTACAATAGAAATTCTGCATTTTCCAACTTAATGCTGTTTTCAAAGACAAATAATTATCAATCTAAAAGTAAAGCAAACATTATAATCATATCGTCTTCATAATAATGCTGGCATTATAATAATATGAAGAACGCAACCAATTTTTATTCACACAGAGGTCGCTTATTGTTGTCGCGAATAATGGTGACCCCGCTCGAGCGGTATCGGTGTAAACGAAGAACTAATGTAAGATCAAAATGTACCGCTCATATTTCTGTCAGATACGTGTTTATATTTTAGATTATTTTTAAAAAGGTCTACACTCTTACTTCTATCATTGTCGGAATTATATTTACAAAACACTGTTGATTCTTTTTGTGTCGCCTCTACGGAGTAGTGGCGACATAAAGGGATCACTTCTCCGTCGTCTGTCTGTTCGTCTGTCCGTCCTTCACAAAAATTGTCCGGACTACTCCTCATAAACTACTGGTGCAATTTCATCCAAACTTTAAAGGAATAATCAGTACCAAGTCTAGTTGTGCATATTGTCAGCATTTTACGGTTCAATGATTTTTTGTCAGAGTTATGGACCTTTAATAATTTTTATTTTTAAAGTTTGTCCGGACTACTTCTCTTATACCACTAATGCAATTTCAATGAAACTTTACAGGATTGATCTGTAGCTCAAGTCCTTGCGCATATTGCACGGGTTTTTCGGTTGAATGATTTTTGGCCGAGTTATGGCCCTTTGATAAATAGAGAATACCATGCTAGTGTCTGATATTATAAAATTTATCAGGCAAGGCTAAGAAAAAAAATGAAGGGCGAGGCTCTGCCGAGCTCTTCATTTTTTTTCGTGCCGAGCCTGATAAATTTTATAATATCAGACACTTGTTTGGTATTCTATTTATCATGTTGTCAATTTCAATTGTTGTTTGATTTTATTTTATTTTAATTGAAGCAAAACCCTATCCAGAACATCTCGTGTTCAGACGGCGCGCAATAATATGTGAAATGTCAAATCAAAAAGAAATAGTCCCGAATGTTTTAGTTAATTGTAAGTGACGCGTTTATATTCAAAATTTCTATTCGATTCAAAGTTTATCAGTTAAATATTTCCAACCCAGTAGCAGGAAAAATATTCCTTTTTTTATTTCATTTCGCAAATTTCGCATATTTTTGATATTTTGGTTTCATGTCGCCATCTTGAATTTACCGAAGTATGGACTACGAACGTTGAACGAGCGTAATCGATAGATGAAAATTGGATAAAATGTCTGGGTTAAATGGATTAATCAATTCACAAAATAAGATTACGTGTTTTTATTCAATATCAAGCGTTTCATGAGACATATCAGTGTTACATTAATGAACAGGATATGAGAAAACACAAGTAAACAAGATTTGAAAATGTCGTTGACAGTGTTGAACAGCTGATTTCACGGAAAATGGAAATTTTAAGTTTGCCAGTTCATCGTCAAGTGTTTATATTTTTAAAGTGAATTTACCGACTTGAATAAACATTCAGGTTGTTGACATGCAATACTGCGCCATAAAATATGGAATTTAAGCTGTTGCTGGATAAAGCAGTCTGCTGTGATGAGTGGGTGGGGTAACTGATTTGGCCAGGATTCATTTGGCCATGTGACTCCGTTGAAACTGCAGAATGAGATATGGAAATGGACTCTAATGACTTATTTGTAACAGTGCCAGTTTGATCTGTAAAAGGCGATGGAGAATCTGACCGTGTAACTGTAGCAGATGGTCCAGTGGATTGATTGCGGACTGATAATTTATTAAAAAGTGTGAAGCAATACAACAAAATAAAAATAAAACAGTAACAATTTGTTTTGTGTTTTTAAAATGTTTTATTTTTATCGTATCAAAATATGTAGTATTTGAAATCCAATGTAAACAGTAGACCGGAAATGACCCGAAAAAAGTAGTTCCGTCAAGGTCAAAATGTGTATTGATGAGGTGTCTGATAAAGCTTGGGGTGACTGATAAAGCTAGGTTTATCAGGCATGCACTTTATCAACAGAAATCAATGTAATGACATGATAAAAAGGTGTTTTTTCTGTGTGTTGCCAGATACACAAAAGATTGTCCGGACTACTCCTCATAAATTACTGGTGCACTTTTATCCAAACTTTACAGGAATGATCAGTACCAAGTCTAGTTGTGCACTGTCCGTCTGTCTGTCTGTCTGTCCGTCTGTTACAAAACTTGTCCCAACATGAAATTGGACATCATGAGGCGACACATGTGATCACTGGTCGCTCTTGTTTAAAAACAATTTCGGCTTATATAAGCACGATAGTGGTTTTTACTATTAAATGTTTCAATTTTGGGTATGATGCATCTTTACTTGATGTAAAGTTTATTATACTGACCGCCGGAATTAACCATATTGGTCATTATATTTGTACGCTCATCAGCAACTTAACTTAATGTCGGTCTATTCCATTTCACCATTGGTTGCAACGACAATTTTTTTCAAAGTATTTTTATTTCTAACAAAACGTCCCTCCCAGTCAACTCCCGAGTTGGATAACTTGACCTTAAACTTTCATGTGCGAAGAGTCTGCCTTGGGTGGTTTGGGGCTATTCTGCATTATAGTTCGCATAAAGGTATGTTTTTAAACAATTCAAAATTGACGTTTATCATAATGTATGCAAGTTTCGAGTTATTTTAAGTGCTTCTTAAGTAAGGTGCAACACATTGATTTTTTAAAGCTAATTTTGATAATTGATAAGATGCTCAAAAGCTAAATTATGTCTTTAAGCACATTATCTTTCTTACTTGTCGTTGCCAAGTTGAGCTGAATTAGCTATATATATGGCTATTATAACGAACTATAATGACAAATGATTAGGATCAATATAACAACTGAC
Source organism: Ruditapes philippinarum (assembly GCF_026571515.1). Classification (NCBI taxonomy): domain Eukaryota; kingdom Metazoa; phylum Mollusca; class Bivalvia; order Venerida; family Veneridae; genus Ruditapes; species Ruditapes philippinarum. The sequence goes on along the minus strand of NW_026864698.1, from coordinate 80,255 downwards.
CTTATAAAGGACGTTTACTGAAATTCTTGTTGGTCATTTGTGTGTGGCGCTTTTATATGTCGCAACGCCGCTAAATGTCGCAACACCGCTAAATGTCGCACTTGACGCTAAATGTCGCAACTGTAACGTTAACTGTCACACGATTTTGCCTTACCGTTAAATGTCGCAACACTACCGTTGAATGTCGCAAGATGTATATTCATAATTAAATTATGCTTGCTAGTGGTATAATATTACAATAACCATAGAGTAAATTGTTGAATAACTTTAGTAACTTTGGAACCTAAAGGAATGTCCCGAATCTTCTGACTCAAGACAAAATACATATATGCTTTTTAAATGTCCTTTTTGAGTGAAATTAAACAGTAAAAGCGATTGATTAAATTATAGTATGCAAGTACGCTGTTATGTACATAATTATAATGATCATCTGTTAAATATATTGCTTTGCTTACTTGTGCCCATCTACTTGCCCTTCACCGTTGTGGGTTCGAATCTTATAGTCTGCAATACGAATAATATCAAATAAAACATTGTAGAAGAAGGTATTTATACGTTTCATTAAAATCACTTCAAAGGAATGCTCACATAATTATTTACAACAGAACAATAGCAAACTATCCTTGATAGCAGAGAATGTATAACGAGCAGATGGCGTTGCTGTAATCATTGGGCCCTAACTGGTAATAATTGTTACATTTTCAGTACTTGATGTTCTCGTAAATCACATTTATGTAACATGGTAATGGCATACGTTTTGTAAATAAAAATAGTCACATAACAGTATGATCTTACTACATTTTGTTAAAACATAATTATATCAATCTTCAGCAACAGTACAATAAACACAACATTAAACTTGAAAATCAGTAACACCCACCGGCATCACATAAGTCCACCGTTGTGGGTTCGAATCCCGCAAGATACTTAGTAACGTTATTCTTTTATATGTGGAAGCTAGTTTACGGAATGTCGCTGGTTTTATTCAAGTTCCCGTTCGTGCCATAAATTATGTACGGAGAGGCACCTGGGGTATTTCTTCACCAGTAAGACTGAAAAGTCACAATATGTCCCTGACGTAAAATCCGACAAAAATCTATTTTTATCAGACTGCTTATTTTGTATATATTGCGGTGAGTACTAGCTAACGTTCTACAACTTTAATAGCAACTTGATTATTTTATACAAATTTATTTTAGTTTTGTTGTTTTGGAAGCTTGAAGCGTAATAAAACACTGGAACTGGAACCAATCAGTACTGATTGTAAAATTATTTGCTAACGGTAAAAACGACTTGCCACTGACTGCATGGGTTTAAGCCACACGGCCAACAATCTTTAGATTACTAGTCAGGTAATCACTCGGCCATACTGCATCTAACTGATTATTTTTAACAAAAGTCTCATTGATAATCTATTACGCACATTCAATGTGTTGGCTGTTCAAGATAAACAATTGATAATTATAATTTGGTCATCTACGGTACATGTACGCTTGTGAGTGCGTGAGTGTGCGTGTGTGTGTAATTGTGTTGGTTTAATTGCCTTTGTCACAGGCAAAGACATGAGATCAACTCCATTTCCTTTCATTATCACACCGTACAATCAAATGGGCAGACAGCTGTCCCAGCGTCCACAGCTGTACAAGTATATACATGTCGGCGCGGGGAATACAATTGGCGTTTCCGTGATTTTTACCCATGCCGGAAATTTCATCTGGCATGGGGGTGACAGATAAGTCGCGTGCCAAAGAACAAATTTTAGCGCACTTTATGGATGAACCGCGTTAAAATGACGTCATTTTAGAAGGGAAATATGTGCTTAGGATGACGTCATTTCGCCGTTGTTATTTAAGTTGTAAGTTCATACGCTATTTTAAGAAAATAGTTATGGAGGAAATGACTTTAATTTCCATGAACATATATCATATTGAGGTAAACCATTTTAAATATGAAATAATATGGCAGAATATGCAAGAAAAAATATCTGACATATGATTGCGGTTCGGAACAGGAACCCAATCGCAACTACTCGGCCCTTTCCGTCAGTCTTCGGATAAGGACCTCGAACACAATAGTATGAATACACAGAACGGATGCGGTATTCCGGTCTAACCTACGCTAAGAAACTAAACATGTAAACAAATAGTAATTTAATGCTGGGAGTTGTTGACACGTTTATTTCCAATATATGTAGTAAAAGTCCACCTGAAATAAGTGAATTCATAGGTACAAAAGCAAACAATACATTATTTATATATTTACTAATATGGCTGTGAAACCGAAAGTACAAAAAACCAACCTGTTGACATTTGGTCGGATTTATTTAAAATTGAACATCAGAGGGCATATTTAAATAACAAATTGTTGTCGGACATATTTTCAAGCATAAGAGTACCGGAACAGACATTAGATGTCAAATATATACATTCGTTTTACATTATCTCTGTTTCTGTTTACATCAGTAAACCACGTGGTAGAACTACTTTCAATCCGTATTGTTTCCGAGGTTAATATTGTAGATAATAGCCGAGGCAGTTCCGAATGACAGGAACCCGCCAAGGGACGTAACTCGGCAAGCCTCGTTACCGCCCAATGGGCGGGTCCCCTCGGGGATATTCCGGTCCGAACCGCAACATATGACAGATATTATTAATTTCCATTTACCGCACTGTATATTGATATTGTTCATATGAATGAATGAATGAATGAATGAATGAATGAATGAATGAATGAATGGATGGATGGATGGATGGATGGATGGATGGATGGATGGATGGATGGATGAAATGAATGAATGAATGAATGAATTAATTAATTAATTAATTAATTAATGAACGAACGAACGAATGAACGAACGAATGATGCAATATACGTATAGGACCTGTGTTAAAACAAATTGTCTGTAGAAAGTTTATGAGTTGTAATATTCTAAAAATTACATATTATACATTCATTTTTCTTCCTATGCATGTCCTGTTGTTGTTGTTTTCTATTTCAGAAGGCCACATTGGAAATAAGATATATATGATTGTTATTGTATGTTATTAATGTATAACCTTCTTTAAATAAAGATATTATTTTTATCATTATTATTATAATATAAAAAGGTAGCAAGATCTATTAATATGTTTCTGAAATGTTAAATTCAAAGAAAGTAAAGGCAAATTTAACGCTTAATACGAATTCTCTGTGTGGCGCCGTTATATGTCGCAACGCCGCTAAATGTCGCACTTGCCGCTAAATGTCGCACCATTGACGCTAAATGTCGCAACCGCCGCTAAATGTCGCAAAACCATTTGACGTTAAATGTCGCAATGTTAACGTTAAATGTCGCACGAATTTCCCTTACCGTTAAATGTCACAACACTACAGTTAAATGTCGCAAGATGTAATTTTATGTTGAACTTAAGTTTTATTGTTGTATCATATTAATTAAATCTGCCTACTCAATTTGAAAGCGAGTGAATTTATTATACATGAAACTGCGCTACAATTTAGGCGGCGATAATACTCATCTTGTAAATAAATGTATATTGTTTTGCGTTGGATTTTTAGCTGATCTTATGCAAGTACAAATTGATAATTATACAATTGTCTACTATTTGTATGAAACTGCAAAATTGGCATTGTTCTGTAAATAGTTTAGTACAATTGTGTCTGTAAAATGGCAGAAGAGACAGGCTGCCAAAGGTGGCAGTCTGATGGCCTAGTTGACTGAGGAGGCAAATTGTCTCGCTGTCGGAAGAGGAAGCCTAAATTGCTGACGACTTGGACTTTAAGAGTTTGCCTAACGCCCTGTAAGCCTAACGTTGGTAGCCTAGTATCATGAGGACGCCGCCTAACATCCTAACAGCCTATCTATTTCAGCTTTGCAACCTGAAGTTGGCAATCAAAACAGCTTAGAGTCGGCAGCCTAGTAGCTTAAAGTTAGTGACTTATATTATAAATATGGTAACAATTTAAAATACAGTAAAAGCACCATGAAAGGTCATGCAAAAGCACATACACATGCATGATTATGGAAAAAAAAACGCCTTTACCTTTAGGGCACTTAATTTTGTAGTCTAATAGCCTAAAGCTGGCAGTGTAGGAGCCTGGCAGCCTAAAATTGGTGTCATGTTATAAAAAATGGAACGATCAAAATAATAAAACGGCAATTTTGATTTTTCCTAAAATCTTCTAGTACAAAGGGCTTCATAATTTACACATTTATTAATCAAAACAATAAACTTGATCATGGCAAGTAACATAATTATTGCATAAATTTTAATCAAGTTATTGTCATTTTCAGCAGTTTGAGAATGAATATCGTTAACCTAATCCGGCAAGTTGGATTTATTTAAATACTGTCTATACTTATGGCTTTATAATTTCCACACTTACTTATTTAGAAAGTTCATGATATTGCCATCCATTTTCCCAAGTTATATTCTTTTTTTCACTTTGAAAATAGTACCTTGTATGGTTAACCTATTCCGGTAAGTTGGATTTATCTTAAAAATTTATTAAATGATATCTTCCATATCTGGTAAGTGGGTACCATTAATGGCCGTGTATTTTTTATGGAGTAAGGGGTCTCTAGTGTCAAGGTCACTGGTGTGAATTTTTTATAACATTTTTGCTCATTAAGCCTTTATTGTTAAGATTATGTATTTCATGTTTAATACAAATATGCCAATGGAGGTTCTCTTCCTTTGGGTTTAGTTGGGGGTCCTGTGGGTAAAGGCCAAAGTCACCAATGCCAAAAATAGATTTTAACATTTTTACAGGTGTTTTAACATTATTCTTTTGAAAGATGTCTTTTATATTTGGTAGGAACATAGAATTGAGGTCTTCTCCTTTGGATGGAGTTATGGTTCAGTTGGGTCAAGTTCACCAGTTCTAAAATAGATTTCTACACTTTTACAGCCTTTATTTATTGACAAATGTATTTCATATTTGGAAGGTAGATAACTTGCATGGTATTCTTCCTGTATATTGAGGAAGGGATCAATGGGTCATGGTCACAAATGCTAAAATAGATTTTAATTTGCAGGATGAAGTTCACACAAACAGTTTTATCAAATTTGCTAGTCTTATGCGTGTTCTTATTTTCATTTTAACCCCAGAAAGGCAGTGGTCATTCATATTAATTAGTGTTGCAATAAATTAAAAAGATGTTTTCTTTACACATCTGTTCCATTTTTTTGTTTGAAAAATAAAGCTCTTAAAATTATCTTAAAATAGATACACTATTGTATTTATGGTCATTTGAACTTCACTATGACGTACTCGACATGCGCATTTTAGGACGAACATAACAGTGGTTACAGATATCTAACCAATATCGTCGTTACATATGTACGAGTATAATTCATGTTTTGTGTTTTTCGAAAAATGTCTGATTTAATTTCATTGAAATATTTATAATGAAGCGTTACAGATTAAGATTTTCATAATAGCAAAGCAATGATATAAAAAGCCTAAATTCTCTGGCCAAAACGGCTAGCTGTCTTCAGCCAAACAGCAAGGCCAATATGAGCTTAATCAGTTATTTGTATTCTTATTATATGATAGTTACTGAGAATGTTTCATAGTATAAAGCGACTTGGCGAGTAAAATATAACTTGCCACAATGTCAAAGCGTAAATAGTGTTTGACAAATCGTAAAATGTACTAAATCTTGTGTACTTATTTTAACTTTGACATCTGCTTACTGTGTGTGAATTTGCGTTTATTTATACTCGCCACCGGTTGCCCATATGGGCGAGTCCTCCAGAAGAGTACAAGTCATTTTAGATTTTGGAGGATAGTGCAATTACAGATATAGAAAGATTCCCCGATTCCAGCTTTCCCTTCTTTAACGTGCCAAGTTGTTTTAGCACCTATACACGGGACCTCGATTTAAAGTATCATCCGAAAGACTGATCAGTAATTCTAGTTGGCCAGCCCGGGAATAGAACCAACAAGGTCGAGGTTACAAGTCTCGCGCTCTATGCGGGCTGGCTGCTTACAAAAATTCCGGTGCATATAATCGTAAACTTCGCTCATATCTAGCACCCGACTGCGTATCGAATGGAGTACTACATGATTTTTTTTTTCGATTTTTGTATTGACCGTGCATTTCATACTATGTTTTTCACGTATTTGCCGTTTCTGTTAAAATAAAAAATTTCCTTGATATTCAATCAATATTTCACGTTTGAAGTGAATATTTGTGATGTTTTTTTTTTTTGAAAATATAAAAAGGGAGATATTTTAGACAAAAATACCTTTCAGGGTCATCTGTTCTTTAGAAATGCATTAGTACTTTCATATGTAATAAGTATTTTAAGTTTTAAGTGAATATGTTTGAAATTAGCCGTAACCAAAAGGTTAATCAGAGCGAAAACATCTTAGAGAAATAAGGGGAATAACAAGAACTCCACTGAGGTTTATAAGCCTAAAAACATGAAATTTTATTTTTTCACATAGAAAAACATGAGCACTAAAACATAAATATTAATAAAATATAACCGAAAAATATAGGAGAAATACATTGAAAAGCATATGTTTGTGCTATTCTCAGTCAAATTTGAGTGAAAAGAGTTTAAACACTTTTCAATTTTGGGCCATTTTTTCACTATTATAATATTATGGAAAAACGGAGCAAGCTAATGATCGGAAATTTTGCACATAAGTTATTAGTATAGATCTACATTATATGGAGAAATAATCTCAAAAAAATTATTTCCAGTCCCGTCATGTCAAAAAACCTTAGTGGAGTCCCTTTAATAGATTTTGCTACCTTTTTATATTGAAATACAGTGCGGTTAATGGAGATCAAGGTCTCTAAGCTAAGATATAACAAATAATAGAAAGTAATAATAAAAATAATATAATTAGAAAGTATCATGAATAAAGTAATATTCTAAATTAACAAAAACGTTTAACTCTTTCCTAATTACTATATGACTAAAGCGCTGTTGTTAATACAATGTACATGTAATTGTTTCTTTGAACAGCTTTCAGCGTTATTCGTTCTTGCCGATGAATTGCTGTCGATGTTATCATTAAAAAGAGGCGAACAGCTGATGACGTTACTAAAATTTTGATGACACTCAAACTTAAATACCTTATAACTTTAACAAAAAAGCTTTTTTGAAGGTATGGTTTTGAATGTTTAATGACGAAATGTTGACGTTTACGAATCGTATGAAAAAAGGATTAATTTTCATGAGAAAATATAAGTTTTTGTGACTTCAAACTAAAAATACCGCATCTCATCGGATAGTGTGGTTATTTTCAGTCAAAATTCATGTGAAGTAAAGCTTGCACAGGGCCAGAAATTTGTTAGCATGCTCCTTGGGATGTTGACTATGAATCCATAACATTGATTTTCTCGAATACAGTTGGGATATGTTAAAAATAGATGAATACTTACCGTACGTCAATTGTATTCCCCGCGCCGACATGTATATACTGGTACAGCTGTGGACGCTAAACAGCTGTCTGCCCATTTGATTGTACGGTGTGATTATGCCACGGCTAGCCGCTATTCATACTGAATAAGGCAATAGAATATGACCTAAAACTCCGTGACCATCTACATTCTTGCCCATGCTTAAACTGCAGCTATATACCTTATAATGTCAGTCATTACAGATGTTTGTGATTTATGAACTTCAATGTTTCCAAATAGTGTTTTATATAAAATATGTGATTAAGATATGCTACGTAATATACACTAGTTTACCTACGTCTGACATAGAAAAATGACCTATCAGTTTACCTACTGGCGATACCAAAGTCTTGATGTAACGGTACTTACCACGATACCACGCGATACCTTTTGCTTTTTTGTATTTTCTGATCGCAGATCAGGAAATTCAATGCCGACATTCAATCTCTGGCACAGATTTTAACGACAAACCTAACAACAAGTAGTTCTCAGAACAGCTGAAAACTAGCGATGTAAAATAAAGAAATAATTTCATTTCATTACAAGTATCCAACAAATTACAACGCATAGTAGCGTTGGCTTATAGAATTGTCAATAAATGCACAATCACAAAATACGCGGATGAATATCATTTTAATGTCGATCCGGATTTTCAGAGCGTAGTACACAAATAAATCTTAATGTCGAGTAGTGGAATATATACATGTCGGACGGTTTTGTCGAGAATTTTGCTAAATTTATTACATCAGTTTTAAACAACAGGTTTATAATGAACAAAATACCTCGAATTAATACCCCGGTCACATATTCACGGAATACGCCCACGGAAGAGCGACAGATTAATTCCGGCATCGTCCGTAGCTACCCGTACTGGACAGTAGCTCTCCGTATTGTAACCGTAATCAATCGTAGTAGTCCTTGTATTTCCGTAGCGATCATTGACAATTTTTGAACATGCACAAAAATTTGCTACGGAAAAATCAACCGAAGCGTTTCCCTACTAGTCCGTATTAATCCGTACTGATACGTACTGGTCCGTACGAAAACCGTACTAGTCCGTACTGATTCGTAGTCCACCAACTTGTCAAGGATTTCCACGGTTTTGTACGGAGAACTACGTATTTGTACGGTTACCCTACGTATAAGCTACGGTTTTAATACGGATTAATACGGCATTGTCATGGAAAGCCACGATCGTAAGGGGGCAGGGGACATATTCGTATGATGGCCCCGGTCAAATTTTTTAATAACTCAGACATGGTGTTTTGAAGGTACTGATAACTTCTGATATTTCTCTGTCATTGTAATTCTTTCTTGTTTGTGTGTAGGAAATGAGAAGTATTTTTGGGTTTTTACCCGAAACTAAGCATTTTGGTAGCTTTATATGTATTTCTGACTCTCCGAATGGAGGTGAAAAAGTTAAAAATCAAGCTTTGACAGTTGGCGCCAAACAAGTAAGAAATTTCAGATAAATTTTGTGAAAAATCTAAACGTATGACAGACACTTTATTGGTCATTTCTGAAAATGCCATAGCTTGCACTGCGTGTTACTGATATTTTTAAAGGAATTGGGCGGATTCTGGAGTATGCTGCACCTTCATGAAGATTGCCCATATTGGTATATTTTAGGTGTGATTTTGGCTGGGTGGGGGTAAATATAAATTGCTGTCAGTCATTTTTTGAAGGAGCAATGCATGCAAACTATTATTTTCTTCAATGTATGTCATATATCATTGAATAATGCTGTGCAACTGGTTATCTGCCTGTGAAACAGATTTTGAAATATTTGGAATTGTGTTTCTGGTCACACTGAAATACAAAATTGTTCATTTTTAGGTCCCCTGCCCCCTAATACGTTGTACAACGGAGAGGCAAGGATAAGCACGGTCTTATACGGTTTATTGCGTTGCAACACGAAACGGTACGGAATGGTACGGTCCCCCACTGTTTAGTACGGATGAATTAAGTATCATGTACTTTTTCAAGGGTATAAATACTACCTTCTTGTTAAAAACAGATATATTTGCGGAAACATTTAATAAATGATAATTGCCATTTACTGGCTGCAACTTTATATTGAAATGGCTCAGAATGCGGAGGCAGTGGTCGCGCTGCTTGATGACATACATAGAAGTAAAAAAATTATATTACTATCGTACTACAATTCATAAGTAATAGAATAACATTTAATGTTACATATTTTACAAACATTGGATCGTGAAATTGGAGTAAATATGTACATAAAACGAAGTGTCTCATAAGCCTCGGAGGCTGACCCTTGAGTGATAATAAGATTAATTAACAAGCTTTTTACATATTTTTAAAACATAAACATCACGATAATTAATGTAATTGTAAGATGAACAGCAAATCTTAAAATTAGAAGAGAAGCAGTATTGATCAACATTTTTCAGTAATGATTACTAGTCCATATCTAATCAGGTAAGAGAAGACAGACGAGTTGGTGGACTAGAGATGGGCTTTTACGAAGACCGCTTCAAGTTTAGTATGAGGTTTTCATGGTCGAACTTGTAACAAGAAATATCTTTAAAAAAGATAAACGGCGTTAATGGATAAGATTTTCATGTATAAGAAAGAAAGAAATATAGAGCGGCAATGCGGACGCAGTTTAGTAATTATATTTTACTTGTTATATCTGTTGCCAAACCATCACTGCCTTCTTAGCATGGCCTAAGGATTAAGCGACCGAGTCATGGAAACCCCGTAACGGCATTGAAAGTGTCTGTCCAAAAATGTTGAAGCTGTTGCAACAATTTCGTCTGGTGATAATACGTCGATCAAAGAAGCCCTGTCTTACATTCAGTCGTAATCTACATTTATTCAATTTCAATGAAATACCTCTAGTAGAATTATAATTCAAGATGAATTATTGTCCTTGAAGTATTTGGTGCACATAAAAACAACTTGTTACAAGTGCGAAATTTACCAACTTTCACGTAAATTAACTTAAAAAAATGTTCCCCCCCCCCCCGAGGGATGAACCCGGGGCCTTCGGTTGTGCGGCGAGTGGCATAACTAGTACACTACAGCTTTAGGCCATTTGTGATTCTGGGTTTGAAATTAACAATCAGTATCAAAGTTCCGTAAGAACTAGAATGACCGAAAGATGAACTCTGCACTTCTCTGTCGTTTCAAACTGTGTGATTCTGATGTCACTGATCTTTTTTCTACCGTGAATCTAAAATCATTCTAGGAAGTTGATGGCCCCGGAATAATAAAACGCAAACGTAAAACATTTAGAATTAGATAAATACCGTCCAAGCACAACGATTTAATGTATGTGTTTTGTATTAAATATACATCATGAATCTGTTTTAAAATTTAATGCTATAATAGCGTCAACGCACGTTTATTTCGTGTTATAAAATCTGCAGAGTCCCTCGGAACTGTTGGAGCTCTCGCCCTACCGGGCTCAGGCACCAACCGTTTCTCGGGACTCTGCAGACGTTATAACACGGAAAAACGTGCGTTAACCCTATAAAATAATATAGAATTGGCAATAAGTGCACAATCACAAATTACGCGGATGAATATCATTTTAATCAATGAAAATGCTATTTTTAGCGATGTCAATTACCGAATACTTCAGAGCGTAGTACACAAATAAATCTGACTGTCGAGTAGTGGCATATATACATGTTGGACTGTTTTGGCGAGAAGATTTTCGCTAAATTATTTTCATCAGTGTTAAACAACAGGTTTTGCGTGAACAAAATACCTCCAAATTAATATGTTCTCAATTTAGAATTACAATGTGTTTGTTTTTATTCAGGCTACCTACGTATTACTTCACCGTGGTGCAGGGTAGCGCACTCGTGACATTATGCCCATCCAAGGGTATATAGTAAGTGAACGGGTGAAGATCAAAATAAGTTTTCATTTTGCCATAAATCCGTTCAATTCAATATTTAAGTTTACATAAACAATAAATAACACACAGATCCAAATGAAATTTCTGCAAAGATCCATTAGAATTTACCTATAACGCTTAGTTTAAAAAAAGAGTGGGGCAGTCTTTTTAAATTTTAGGCAGATTTATACTTTTATCCTAAACATTTTCTAATATCAACTGTTGGTCAAACACCATTTTGACAGTCAATCTTTTGAAATATAAAGTCAGTTCGGCTCAACTTAACTGAGAAAATATGAGCATAATGTCACTTTAACTATCTTTGACTTCTTTTGCTTTATTGGCAATAGGTTCATAGTGAAATAGTATTTTGTATGGAAGTAAAAATACTATTTTGTTTACATTTTGCTACGTATATTGCAAATAACTGTATCTTCAGTGCTATTTTCTTCGGTTGTTAAATATCTACCATACCCTTAATATGTCATTAAAACAATTTAAATACATAACTGACAACTGTAAAGAATTTTAAAGATGTGAAATTTTGAGGCAAAATGTGCCTTAAAAGCAAAATATTAACACAAAGTTACTCAACATATTTACCATGTAATTGACATATGATACAATGTAATCAAATCTTTACTTCATAAGCATGATAAACTGGTGGAAAGATATGCCACCGTCTATTCCATTTCTTTTATACAAGTTTGCTCATTGTTTGCTCATTAAAGATACATGCATTGCAAATGCTTATAGTGTATACATTTTGAAACCACTTTTATTGATATATTTGGCTTTTTCTTTTTTAAATAATAATATAGTAAAAAAAAGTGTGTGCCTTTTTTACCTAAATCATTACTGCTATGTTGCGAATGTCATCTGGATGAGCTGATTTATCTAATGTTCATTATATTCACAAACTATCTTTTGCAGGGTACCATGGAAATAACTGCATTGACATAAATGAATGTCAGGGTTCAAACCCTTGCAAAAATGGCGGGACATGTCATAATACCCCAGGATCATTCACCTGTCAATGTCTCAAAAGCTGGACTGGACGTTTATGTGACGTTGATGTTGATGAATGCTCTTTACAACTTTGTACAAATGCCACAATTTGTACGAACACTCCTGGGTCATTTCACTGCCGTTGTGAACGTGGATTTCGTGGACGTTATTGCACAGATACTGACGAATGTAAACTCCTAATAAAGTTGTGTCAACACAACAGCACATGTTTGAACACATATGGTTCCTATTCATGCATATGCTCTGAAGGTTTTTTAGGAAACAGATGTGAGCGATGTCAAGTATGAAAATAAATTCACTAAAATGTTTTTGTTTAACCACAAACGTGTTCTAAAGAGGTTGTTGTTTCGTACATTGAATTACATGAAGTTTGATAAGAAAAAAAATCCAGTTATAGAAATTTTTTTTGTAATGCTTTGGCATAGATTTAACAAAACCTTAGTACATGTAAATGCTAAATAGACTACAAGTATGCCAAATGTTGCACTAAAGTGTTAATTTATCTTTAGCATTAGATACATTTAAATGAATACAAATGTACATGCTGTTTAATATTATTCATGGTTAATGCTATATTATTTATGACATCATTGTATTTGGTGACTTGAAAGGATACCTTAATTAGTCCCCTACCGGTTTACCGGAGGGGACTTTAGGTTTACCCTCCGTCCGTCTGTCCGTCAGTCCGTCCGTCTGTCCGTCCGTCCGTCAGTCCGTCCGTCCACAAAACTGGATCCCACGATAACGCAAAAAGTACTGAAAATATTTTTATGAAACTTGATATATGGATAGATGGCAGTATGGAGATTATGCACGTCTTTTTCTTTTCTTCCTATGTTAAAAATTGTGGTTGCTATGGCAACAAATAGACAGAAAATATGGCAAATTTTACACATAACCTGGATCCCGCGATAACGCAAAAAGTACTGAAAATATTTTTATGAAACTTGATATATGGATAGATGACAGTATGGAGATTATGCACGTCTTTTTCTTTCCTTCCTATGTTGAAAATTCTGGTTGCTATGGCAACAAATAGACTGAAAATATGGCAAATTTTACACATAACCTGGATCCAGTGATAACACAAAAAGTACTGAAAATATGTTTATGAAACTTGACATATGGGTAGATGGTGGTATAGAAATTATGCACATTCTTTTCTTATCTTCCTATGTTGAAAATTCTTATTGCTATGGCAACAAATAGACTGAATTTCAAGATTTCTGATTCTAGTTTTTAAGTTTTTTCACTATAAGTTCTTTATTTCTTAAGGTATTTTCTTCAAACTTTAAATATAAATTGCTTGTCATCAACCACATCATATGTGACAAGGTTTACAACTCAGCACAAAATTTATCAGAATTACCTCCCTTGAACTTAAAATTTTCATGAAAAAAAACATTGTTTTTTAAATAACTTCTTTTTCTGAATGTATCTACTTCAAACTTCATATAAATGTTTCTTATTATCACTCAACATTTGTGAGTGTTCAATACTCTAGCAAGACTATTTCCAGAACTATGCCCCTTTTGAACTTAGACTTTTTTTTGAGAAATTGGTAATTTTTACTCCAACTTCTTCAATCATGATAGGATTTTAAAAATGTTATATTTTGATAACAGGGATGTTTAAAAAATAACTTTAGAGTGTCCTTCAGTCCGTCTGTCTGTACATAAAAACTGTTTCCTGTGATCACTTTTAAAGAACTTTTTCGACAAATTTACTTAAAATAGGAACCTAAGTGAATGGCCAATGGCCCTTCAGAATGTTGCTTGGGCTCTTACCGGTAGGGGACTTATGGATTGCTTGCAATACTATGATAATTGCTTGTTTATTGCTGATAACAATTTCTGCACATACATTTCTGCAATTTATATATGTAACCAGATAAACTTTTATTTTGGTATTAAATAAGGCTATTAGATTGTCAATAACTATTATGAGTATAGAAACGATTTAAACAGCGTAATAAATGCGTGTGTACATCTATTTCAGTAAGTTATGAACCATACCAAATTGCAATGGGGAATTTGTCATTTCATTCGTATGTACATTTTATAAACGAGGTATTTTTATGTTTCTGAAAAAAAAAGCCAATCGATTCTAGTTTAGTTAGTTTGTTATTAGTCCCCTACCGGTTCAACCGGAGGGGACTTTAGGTTTACCCTCCGTCCGTCTGTCTGTCTGTCCGTCTGTCTGTCCGTCAGTCCGTCCGTCCACAAAACTGGATCCCGCAATAACGAAAAAAGTACTGAAAATATTTTTATGAAACTTGATATATGGATAGATGGCAGTATGGAGATTATGCACGTCTTTCTCTTTTCTTCCTATGTTGAAAATTCTGGTTGCTATGGCAACAAATAGTCTGAAAATATGGCAAATTTAACACATAAATTGGATCCAGTGATAACTCAAAAAGTACTGAAAATATTTTAATAAAACTTGATATATGCATAGACGGCCGTATGGAGATTATGCACGACATTTTCTTTTCTTCCTATGTTGAAAATTCTGGTTGCTATGGCAACAAATATCCTGAATTTCAAGATTTCTGATGTAAATTTTTCAGCTTTTTCACTATAAGTTCTTTATTTCTTAAGGTGGTTACTTCAAACTTTAAATTTAAGTTTCTGGTCATCAACCACATCATATGTGACAAGGTTTATAATTCTAGCACAAAAATTATCAGTATTACCTCCCTTGAATGAAAAATAATGTTGTCTTATTTAAATAACTTCTTTATTTCCTAATGTATCTACTTCAAACTTCATATATAATTGTTTCTTATTATCACTCAACATTTTTTAGAAGGTTAAATACTCTAGCAAGACTATTTTCAGAATTATGTTCCCCTTGAACTGAGATTTTTTTCGAGAAATTGGTATTTTTCACTCCAACTTCTTCATTCCTTATAGGATTTACTTTAAAATCCCACATCGTAATAGTATGAAAAGGTTATATAAACATAATTTCCTTACTAGGCAGGGAAACTTAACACATTACTGTGATATAGACAAACTTAGAACTCAAAAGATTTATGTTCATTCATGTCATTCATTCACTGGTAAAATTGAATGGCCAATGGCCCATCAGAATGTTGTTGGGGTTCTAACCGGTAGGGGACTTATGGATTGCTTGCAATACTATGATAATTGCTTGTTTTTATATGACTTGTTTTCAATACTTTTCAGTCATGTGGGCCTCACAGTGTGAATTGTACAAATAAGAACGATAATTTACTTTGTAACTGCAAAGAAGGTTGGTATGGTAAAACTTGTCAAAACGATATAAATGAATGCCAAACTAAGCCTTGTCAAAATGGGACATGCCATAATGTACCCGGTAATTACAGCTGCACTTGTTATTCAGGGTACACGGGCAGACACTGCGAAAATGATTTGGACGAGTGTTTAACGGCGAAGTGTGCTAACAATGGTACGTGTATCAACTTACCTTACCCACAGAGGTATAGATGTGATTGTGCTCCAGGATGGGATCCTAAAAGCCGTTGTTATCATCATAGAGATGAATGTAAATTAAACCCTTGTGTTCATGGACAATGTACAAATAAAAATGGAAACTACATTTGTACCTGTAAAACTGGTTGGACTGGTAAGAATTGTGATGTCTGGGACAGATGTAAAGAAAACCCATGCTTAAACAATGGAACTTGTTTCAATGAACCTGTTAATCACTTGTGCAAATGTGCTAATGGTTGGACAGGGGACAATTGTTCTGCTGATATAGATGAGTGTAATACAATTAATCCTTGTAAGAACAATGGTCGATGCACAAACATTAATGGCGGCTATATGTGTGTATGTGGAGTCGGGTGGACGGGCCAAAACTGTACAGTAGATGTTAATGAATGTAGAAAGTATAATCCGTGTAAACACAATGGCAGTTGCAGAAATACACAGGGGGGATACTCCTGTAAGTGTGAAAAAGAATGGACTGGGGAAAACTGTTCAGTAGATATTGATGAATGCAGTAAGCATAATCCATGTCAACACCATGGCAGTTGCACAAATGCACAAGGAGGATATTCTTGTAACTGTCGTACTGCATGGACGGGGAACAACTGTTCAGAAGATGTTGATGAATGCAGTGAGCATAATCCCTGTAAGAATAATGGTAAATGCATGAATACCCCAGGAGGGTATTCCTGTCAATGTGAAAATGGATGGACTGGGAAAAACTGTTCAACAGATGTGAATGAATGCATCAAAGATAAACCATGTCAAAACAATGGCACTTGCATAAATAGTCAAGGAGGATATTCTTGTAACTGTCAAAGTGCATGGACGGGGAAAATCTGTTTAGAAGATATTAATGAATGCATCTCAAATAATCCCTGTAAAAATAATGGCAGATGCAGGAATACACAAGGAGGGTACTCTTGTCAATGTGAAAGAGGATGGACTGGGCAAAAGTGTTCCTCTGATATAAATGAATGTCATAACACAAACTTATGCCAAAATAATGGAAATTGTAGCAATACCCCGGGAGGATACAGATGTCACTGTAGCATTGGGTTTACGGGGGAAAATTGCACATCTGACATCAACGAATGTACCAATAACAAACTTTGCCAGAATAATGGAACTTGTCATAATGTCAAAGGAGGATATACGTGTACATGTCCTCAAAATTGGATCGGCAATAACTGTGAGCAAGATGTCGATGAATGTCACGGTCCTTCTCCTTGCAAACATAATGGAACTTGTAAAAACACTATCGGTAGTTATTCATGTGAGTGTTCAAAATATTGGAAGGGGAGTCATTGTGAAACTGATGTGAACGAATGTGATATAAGAAATACGTGTAAAAACAATGGAAAATGTAAAAACTTTAATGGAGGATATACGTGTGCTTGTACAACTGGATGGACAGGCAAAACTTGTAGCTATGATATAGATGAGTGTAAACTTCATAATCCTTGCCAAAATAATGGCCAGTGCACTAACATACAAGGAGGATACTCTTGTCATTGTGACATCGGATGGTCTGGAATAAACTGTTCAGTTGATGTTGATGAGTGCAGTAAACATCAGCCCTGTAAAAATAATGGCAGTTGCAGAAATTTCCAAGGAGGATACTCATGCCAGTGTCAAAATTCGTGGACGGGACATAACTGTACTGACGACGTTAATGAATGCATCTCACATAACCCTTGTGAAAATAATGGCGTGTGTAAGAATACACAAGGAGGCTTCTCTTGTCAATGTGAAAGAGGATGGACTGGGCAAAATTGTTCTTCTGATATAAATGAATGTCAGACAGAACACCCATGTAAAAATCATGCCATTTGCAGTAATACTCCGGGAGGATACACATGTCACTGCGACAGAGGATTTACGGGATTAAATTGTATATCTGATATCAATGAATGTCGCTCAAAAAATCCATGCCAAAATCAAGGAAATTGCACTAATACATTTGGAGGATATACTTGTATTTGTGACAGGGGTTTTACTGGAAAAAACTGTACATTCGATATCAACGAATGTATCAATAACAAACTTTGCCAGAATAATGGAACTTGCCATAACATAAATGGGGGATATGCGTGTTTATGTCCTCAAAACTGGTCCGGCAACAACTGTGAACAAGATGTCGATGAATGTCAAAGAATTTCTCCTTGCAAAAATAATGGAACTTGTATAAACACAAACGGAAGCTATTCATGTAAATGTCCCACATATTGGAAGGGAAATCATTGTGAAAATGATGTGAACGAATGTGATATAAGAAACACATGTAAAAACAATGGAAAATGTATAAATTTTAATGGAGGATATACGTGTGCTTGTACCACTGGATGGACAGGCAAGACTTGTAGCTCTGATATAAATGAGTGTAAACTTCATAATCCTTGCCAAAATAATGGCCAATGCACTAACATACAGGGTGGATACACTTGTCATTGTGACATCGGGTGGTCTGGAATAAACTGTTCAGTTGATGTTGATGAGTGCAGTAAACATCAGCCCTGTAAAAATAATGGCATTTGCAAAAATGTCCAAAGGGGATACTTGTGCCAATGCAGAAATTCGTGGACAGGACATAACTGTACTGACGACGTTGATGAATGCATCACACATAACCCTTGTAAAAATAATGGCGTGTGCAAGAATACACAAGGAGGCTACTCTTGTCAATGCGAAAGAGGATGGACTGGGCAAAATTGTTCTTCTGATATAAATGAATGTCAGACAGAACACCCATGTAAAAATCATGCCATTTGCAGTAATACTCCGGGAGGATACACATGTCACTGCGACAGAGGATTTACGGGATTAAATTGTATATCTGATATCAATGAATGTCGCTCAAAAAATCCATGCCAAAATCAAGGAAATTGCACCAATACATTTGGAGGATATACTTGTAATTGTGACAGGGGTTTTACTGGAAAAAACTGTACATTCGATATCAACGAATGTATCAATAACAAACTTTGCCAGAATAATGGAACTTGCCATAACATAAATGGGGGATATAAGTGTTTATGTCCTCAAAACTGGTCCGGCAACAACTGTGAACAAGATGTCGATGAATGTCAAAGAATTTCTCCTTGCAAAAATAATGGAACTTGTATAAACACAAACGGAAGCTATTCATGTAAATGTCCCACATATTGGAAGGGAAATCAATGTGAAACAGATGTGAATGAATGTGAAACCAGTTACCCTTGTAAAAACAATGGAACGTGTAAAAACTTTATTGGAGGGTATACGTGTAGTTGTACAACTGGATGGACAGGAAATACTTGTGCGTCTGATATAAACGAATGCAGTACCAATAATCCTTGTCAAAATAATGGAAGCTGCATTAACATACAAGGGGGGTATTTATGTAAGTGTGATATTGGTTGGAATGGAAAAAACTGTTCAATAGATAATAATGAATGTGTAACTGATCATCCTTGCAAAAATACCGGTACCTGTCAAAACAATCAAGGTGGTTATACTTGTTTTTGTGACGCTGGTTGGACAGGCAGGAACTGTTCGGTAGATATAAATGAGTGCAAAAATATCTTACTTTGTAGTAATCATGGCACATGTACTAACACTGACGGAGGATTTAGATGTAAATGTCCTTCGAACTGGGAAGGTATTCATTGTGAAATTGATGTTAATGAATGCGATTTCAAAAATCCTTGTCAAAATAACGGAAGCTGCACTAACACACAGGGAGGATATTCATGTATATGCCCTCCTTCTTGGACAGGTTCTTACTGTGCCTCACAAATGACCAACATTAAAATAACATCTCTTTTGACAAGCAAGTCATTAAGCACACAAACCTCATCACCGACTGATTCCACGTCTAAAAGTAGATCGTCCACTTCGTCAACCGAATCGCTATTAACAAGCCGTCCATCATTTCCATCTACCACGTTTTCGGTTACAACTAAAAATTCACCAAAACAATCAGACACAAGTAAATCACCATCTCTGTCACCTAAAGCGCCGAAACTAACAAATAGTTTTGCATCTTCTGTAATAACCTTTTCTACAGACAATACAAAGCCAAAAAATACAAGCCCTGAAGTAGTATCAACATCAAATTTTGAGACTACAACCCAAAAACCTACTGTGTCGTCAGTAACAAACAAACAGAATATTGTTTCTTCAAGCAAAACTTTTTCCAGTTCTAATTCTGCACAATCATCACTCCAGAAAAGCAAACCTTCAGTTACCACCACGTCTTTGAAAGACAATAAACATACTTCTAATGTTACCGTGGAATCAACTTTGCCAAGCACAACTTCACAAAAAAGCAGTGGTTTATCCGCTTTTTCTGCTGCGGCATGGTCATTAAGTAGTATTTCGTCAGTTTCAGTGACATCAAAAGCAAGCACAAGCAAGTTGACACTTCATAGCAGCACTCTTACCACCATATCTGCAGAAAAATGTAAGTGCGTTTTTTTACTAATGTAATTGTTACCTCGGATTACATCTGTATAACATGAAGAAACAAAATTATTCAGACTGTTTTCAGATTTTTAATTGAGTGCTTTTTTATCATTTCAGATATTTACACATTAGAATTTGTGAAAAAGTTAAGTGAGTCAGACCAAACAGATATAAAAAAAGGAATGGAGTTTTTGCTTCAAAACGACACCTGTTCTAGCAGTACTAATATAAATATCACAATATTAGATGATTGGAAAACGTCGTAAGTTAAATGTTTCATTTCAATTGATTTTTATGTGAATATAACATGCGTGTAAGTAATTTATGTTGTGCTTCTTCTTTGGAGATTGGAGAATCATCTTCAGAAGTGAAGGAGATACGCATATTGTTGATTCTATACATGCATCTGATTAATATATTCGTTTAGTATCATACACATAATATTCACAACAAGTGAAAACATTCAAAAATGCTTAAACTTTTAGTGACTGCGCGCATTCAGCATTTCATGAGATGCATTATTAGGAAGGTGTCAGAGTATGAACATATTAATTCATTGGTTAAACAACGGCAGCACATTGTGTTAAATACTTATATTTTAAATAGTAAGGAATGCAATCAATTGAAGCAGTATTTAAGATGTTTGCATTTAAAATAACTTAATACCATATGTTATTATGTAAGAACACGTCATATTATTTCTGCATATGCACCAAGCTATATCATTTCGAACATATCTAGAGATATGACTTCCGATGCCTAAAATTGATGTACTCGTATATGATATTTGTCCATAAATATGTTTGTTAAATTTTAAAACATCAAATATAAGGCACTGTAATAACAATAATGCTGTCTATTTCATTAATTGTTGCTGAATGTGAGAAAATGTATGTCTATATCAGTTTAACTGTATTTTAAATGATAAAATCTCTATACGGTATAATATATTGCTCGGTTAGTGCACCATAGCTAATATTTGATAGACACGTTCTATTTTTTGCTAAGTTTAGTCAAAATAAAAGATATTATTGGCAAAAATATACACATTTCTTTCACCAAGTTACACACACGGATACTAGAATTTGCAATAACAAATAAGGATACAAACACCGTATTTGAAATGATTGCGAATTTTGAAAATGTTCATATAAAGACATATGTGACTGCTGTTTTCCAATTTTTCAATGAAATCCTGCATGCTATTCGGAGGTGAAATATTTGTTTCCCTAAATAAAAAAGGTTTACTTATGTTTATCAGAATTAATTCTGTGAAAGTTCATGCGCAATGTGATGGTAGAGATGTCTCAAAAAAAGAAATTGATGAAGCGTTAAGTGCCTTAACACCACAAATGTTGAAGTCTCTTTTCCCCTTTGAATTGAAGCAAAAAGGCGGACACAAAGACGGTAATGAACCCGAGGTACGTATTGTCATTAACGTTTAAAATAAGTAGACTATTTTTTATTATAAATAAACAGTTAAATGTATAGATGTTGCGCATGACAAGTCGTCTTACTCTGCCAAATTATTTCAAAATCCTTTTCAAATAGCTGAGTAATTGACCCACTACGAAACTGGATAGATAGACAGACGGATCCATTTTCCACATCCCATTTATTTTGTTCAAAGAGGCGGGGACAAATACATGCATATTAAAGTAGTATAATATTGGAAAGGTACATTATAAATGTAAATCTTCAAATAAAATTCTTCTTTTACACAGGACACAAAACAGTATTATTATTTTTTCTAAGATTTTTAAACCGACCATCTGGTGTATTTGTCAGCGTTAATGACAACACCAGACATGAGGTATTCGTAATCCTGTAATCGTAATCGATTGCAATTAATTACAATTTGTCCGTGTAATCGAATGTATTTGATTACCTTTTACAAGTCGATTACATTTAATCGTAATTGTAATCATTGCATGCGCGAAAAATGGTGCAATCGTCGATTACATTTCAATTATAAATCGGTAATTTTGGCATAGAAAAACTTCAATTATGGAACTGCTATATTTTATACTTGTGCAAATATGATGTTTCATATTAAAAAATACTGCAACATGCACTGGATGTAATATGTTAAACTAGTTTTACTTTGAACCGATTCAATTAAAGGTGAAATTTATTGAATTGAAAAGTTTTACATTGCGTCAATTTTATTTAAAACTGAGTTATTTAATTTTACTGTTTTTTTTTTACTATACACAATCCTTAAATATTTTTACCTTTTGGTGTCAGTAACAAACAACTTATATATTCTGCCTGAGGTTTAAACAAGTATTTTTAAATCAATAACTGATATTGTACAATAATACCTAGTTTTCTGTTACCCTTACTGAAGATAATTGGTATAATCACTCAATAGAAGTGTAAAACAAGTTCATGATTTTCTGCTAAGTTTTTTTTAATACCACCAGATGCCAAGGGAATAACAAAAGCAAAGCGCGCACTGTGCAGTTCTTATATATCTGGTTAAACAACAACAACAACCTCAAATTTTGTACACTGAGTGATAAAACTTTTGGTAAATTTATTAAGATAAATGTAGCTCACACATTAAAGTTTAGTAGAAGGCACATGTCAGTCATCTTGGTTACTTTGTTAAATTTTGCAAATTTTGTGCTGCAGGTGAATAAAAATGACTGTCATTTGGATTTTGTTATCTGTTTATTGCTATGAACTCAATTTAATCGATTACATTTAGTAGTAATTTACCCCATGTCTGATAAACATATAAATGCAGTTTGCATTCTTTAACATAATCTTCCCATTGAAATGAATCGTTTCGTGATTACAGTTTTACTTTCTAAACTTCAAAATATATTAGGGAGTCGTATATCCTAGGCTAGTCCCGTCATAACATTTTAAAGGTAAGAGTCATTATTATGAAGAGTATTAGTAAAAGGTGGACTCAAAATAGGAGTGTCCTGCAACTTGTTATGAGAGAAGAAAATTAAAGCCGGAAATTCCACAAGTAATATTCAATAATCAAATGACTAAAATATTTATAACATGTTTTAACAAATGTTATTGTTTTCTTCACTTATTATGAATTTTGTGGGATTAGTGATGTGCAAAAAGTAATGTTTTACAGACGAACTGGATTCAGAAAAATATGATGGTGATAGTAGGAGTTGGTATTGGCGTCGTGCTGATAGCTGCTACTACAATTGGTTGTAAATGTTATAGGTAAGACATCAGTTTATTTTACAACTCTTCTTACAATAAATAAGTAAAAGAACTAACGTCTGATTTATGCTATACTGAAAATATTGTGCAATGAAAGGAAAGTCAGGCATGCAGTTCAGTCGATATATACCTTTAGAATATAGTTCATAATAAATAGAAATAACTTCACTTTCTTTAACGTTAAAAAGTGTATAAAGCTTTAACAAACGAATTTGTTTATAGTAAAAATATATTTTCCATAATCTTATGGTGTGTTTTCGGAACAACCTAGACATAGAATGTCTCTGTTATATAACCATTAATATTATAAGTAAACATATTTAAATGATGCGGAACAAACCTTTATGCTTCATTTAAAGGGTTTTAACTATTTGCATAAACCATTCACTGAAAGGTACTAGTAAGTATTTCTTTCATACGAAATATTGGAATTACATCTTTTTAAAAACTGAAGCACTAATTTTGAAAACCACATACAGATGATATTAAACTGTATATGGTTTAAGGGCAAAACACTGCAGTTGTTAAGGTTTAAAGTCACATTTACATATGTATCTGCATAAATATCTAGCGGCTACTACACAATCTTTCACAGGTCAAGAAGGAAAATGTTTTCTAACGAAGATGGGCCTTTGTTTGACGACACACCTACTTTTGTAGAGCTAAAAAAACGAGACAGAATTGTTAGCGGGCAAATCACTGCTACTGAAAATCCCCTCTATGATTCTTTCTCTTCCTCAAACAGAGACAGCTATATTGCTTAGTATGGATTTATGTGCTGATGTAATACATATAAGGTAACAGGTGGTTACTGTGCGATAAGATACTGACATTTATTATGATAATTATTTATTACTAGTGTACTTTCTATCATAGTAATAGTTTAGTTTATTTCAATATTCCATTGGACCAAATGATAAATGACAAGACAGTGTAAAGCATACATTTACAATAACATGTGCAAGTGGAGAAGGTATAACACAAATTGTTTATCATCATTGAAAATAAATATCAGAACAAAGGATGCATAATAATAAATTACCACTGTTTAGCACAACTTATATAAAAGTGCACGTTTTCTTTACCTTGTGATAAATGCACATGAATTATCGACGTAATTATTACATGTTTTTGTTAACAATGCTTGAATATTTAGCGTTTTTCTAAGGATAGAAATTATATAATAAAGTTTGTGTAAAATTGTTATTTTTTTAATTAGTTACAGCTCTTTTTGTTTGTTTTGCTGAATTCTACGTAAGTAATATTTACTCATAACTCACTAAGATAACCAGTCTTAAAGATAGTCAATGCTGTAAACACCAAGATAATAGTTCGAGCGTCGGAATGAGAATTGTTAGTATTTTTTCTACAAAGTCCATTATTCATGTATATTGCAAGAAGGATAACTATTCTATGCTTTTAAATATTTCATTATGTATAATTTTTAATCTAGTAATTTCAAAACCCTATTCAAATGAAAAATGAACATATATTGCTCAGTGCAAAACCCTACTACAATATACATGTAAATACTATTTTATCAAAAAAAGCTTTAATGTTTGTTCACAAGTTTGGTACCTTACTTTGGTACTTCAGCTTTAAATACAAACTTTAAGGAAAGTATAATGTATTGATTCGTGTTTCAACAATAAAACATGTTTGCCATGGTCTTGTTATGCGTGATCGTTTAATTTGCTAAAAAGTTATTTTAAAATGTGTCCTTTCCTCGTATGTTATTCTTTATTCGGCTCGTTAATCATTTAAGTTTGATATTTACTATTTTGACAGACTACTTATTTTATTTTGCTGAACAGGTTTTTGAGTGTTTTGCTCCAATTTTAAAACAAATTAAGGGCTATAACTATTATTGTAACTATTGCATTGCTCAGTAGACATTTGTTATGGTTTTATTTCTCTGAAGGACATGTATATAAAATGGACCATAGTTGGAGAATGGAAAACAAAGTCTAATTTATAAAGCCGTTTGTTTTATTCAAACATGTCAAGAAATGAGTATATACATGACAATTAGAGACATATAATATTAAATAATAAATATAGACATCTTTTAACAAAGTATGTATGTGGTGTATGACAATATTTAAGTCTTTTATTTCTTTATCATGTTGTCGCGTATTGCTGTTGTTTTATGTTGTTGTTTATATTTTTGTATATAATTGTTACCAGAAGTTATGTAATCTAGTGATTAATTACGATTTCTTCTTTATCAAACAAAAAACCATGTATGTTAATTTGAATGTTATTGTATAAATAAACCAGAATACTCAACAATCATTTCTTTTCAGAATACCCTGGGTGATTTAATAGAATTCTCCATACACAAGACAATGAGTTATTATAAATACATAAATATTTAACTTTCAACATTCAAATTCTCTAAATGATACCATTTAATCCGTCCTCTCCAACTATTCTAAACTGTAAGGCTTCACAAATATAATATATTGCTCAAGTCAAACTAGAAAATCCCTATGTAAAGATTTTAAAACACATACTAATACAAGAACAAATGTTGCTGCAATATGCAGCAATTGAGAAGCTCCGCGCAAAAATGCGCTTATTACAGATACCTTAACAGATCATTCCAACGCACAGGCCATTTTCCATTTAGATTAAGTACTTTGTACAATATTCCAGATGTTTTGTAAATCGTTTAAGTTTTCTCTAAGACTTGTAATGGGACATGACAGTAGTGCAACATTGTTCTGTTTGTGTCACAGTAGTCAGTAATTTTAGATTATAAAAAATATCAAAGCATGTGCATTTTCTTTTTCACCTTTAATACTACTCATGTTCTACAAATATCAACAACCAATCATGGTAAGAAATATCCATATGTAAATAAGCCAAAACAAAAACTTTCATCGATTTATTTTTCAAAATGTCCGTTACATTTTTCGCGGCAAATGGTATACCATGATATACACGTAGATGCAAAGCATCAAAGGGCGTCCAAGCAAGAAATCTAGCAAGTGAAGATGACATTCTAGACATCTGATGACCAGATATTCTTATAAATTTTTCAATGGTTAATTGGTTTTTACCAGAATTGTATATCATTTATGAATGAGCGGACGAGAGACATTGTTCATCATGAACTTTGGTAGGCATGCTAGAGATAAGAATATTAAATGTTTTTTTTCCACAAGAAATTGTATCAATATGAAAGATAATATCCAAAATATACCCCTATATAGTATATGTTTATTTTAACTATACAGGGGGTATTTTTGGATATTATCATTAATATTAGATATTTGATCGAATTTCAAGTTCCTGTGGTATTTTCGTTGGAACATACACAACAAAGTCTGTTAATTGATTTACTGGGAGGTCAATCTACTATTTTGTTGAATTGCTTCAAAATCCTCTCTGACCACCAGTGTGTTTACATTCCTATCAATAAACCATAACAACTCTTTAAAATCTAAATATTCTGGAAAATCAAATTTCCACTCAAACTACCATGAAACGGATTGCCTTCAAAGAAAATATAGAACAGCAAAAAATCGGGAAATTTGGGTCGATTTTAGCTAAAGAGACTTGAACAGCGAAAATGAAAATGATAATTCTGTGATATAACGATTCGTAAAAATGGCATACTTAATTTTTTTCTATAAAATTATAAACAGTGAAATTTATTGTTTGAATATGTTTGCATTTCATTTCCTGCAAACTTCTCCTGTTTGTTATTTATTAAGAATGACCGTTTCGTTAAACTTAAACTTCTTCTATAAATAGATTTTCGGACTTTCACAATGTTAAGGTCATCATTCTATTTCATGAACAGCAATAAAATATGCATTATAACCAAATAAGTACAACAAAATAATTAAAATTTCCTGTAGAAGATACAAATATAAGAAATATATTACCGAATTTGAGTATTTTTTTGTTTTGTCTTTTATACTGCTATTGGGGAAACAAATATATGACTTTTCATAATAGAAATCGGAAGAAATTCTTGATTCCGAATTTATTTTTAGCTGTAAATCGAAGGGAAAAATTGATAAAAAACGGGCCCATGGACAAAAACGTAGTAAACACAAATAGCTCCGCGACTGTTGGCAGGGAGCAATCACTAAAATGGCACATTATTAAGCATTTACATGACCAAAGATGTTTTGGAAGATTTTGTTGTTCAAACAAGACATTAATTCAGGGCTCTGTAGTTCACATTTGTTTCTCTCTCGCGCATGTGTCTGAAATGGGCCAGCTATGCTATAGTCTGAGTGGCATACATTGAGTCATAAACTGGGTTTCGAATGGTGATCGTTTCATTTCCGTCCATATCTTGAAGTTCTTCTACTATTTCTAGAGCAAATTCAGGTTTATGTTGTTTCTTTCTGAAATTAATTAGAAAAGGGTTATTTAAAAGTATTTTGAAAGCGGGAGCCTTTAGTATCACTATTACTTCAGTTACACACCTTGATAGCAGTGATTATTATAAATAGTCCATAAGTAGAAAAATGATGAGATTTAATCAACAACAATATAGGTAGGTTAGATTGACATAAGAGCAACGTATAGAATCACATACCGGTAGGTAATTAATTCAAGACTTAAATCATTCCAAATTTATTAACGTAAATGTAAGAATAAGAACGATGCATTCTGTCGCTATGCACTAGATAAGTATTGCTTTATACTCCCTATGTTTCGTAAATCTATGGCTCTTATTTTAAAGAATATTGATTGTACAAATGATACAATTTACGAAGATATAAGCAACACAGGAGCTGCTCCACAATTCCTGGTGTCATTTGCATTAAGTTGGAGTCATGGGTACTGAGAGAATCTATTTTAACCTTAGAAACTTCAGTGCTATTGACCTGAAACCAAATGTACTGTTAGAGATGCACGATAGGCACCAATATTCCAAATATCTCAAATCAATACATAAAGGTGCTATATTAAATGTTAAGCAAGTGTGAAGAAAGGAATGAACCATTAAAGAGACATGAAATGACTACAATATGATCGTACCTTTTACAGCGCACTACAACGACAATAACGATAACTAGAAGCAAGACACCGCCACCAGCTCCGGCTAACAACGGTATATTTGATGATATCCATGACTGTAATATAATAATGGTAAAATATGTATACAGCTTGTATTTAAAGCATTAACTTATGTGATGATAGCAATAATTGCTAATTATCTGTTAATAAAAGCAAAATACTAAGTTATAAAGATAAAGTTATTGTAATTATTGATTAAAGACGCATAAACTATCAATGTTAAAGCACAATTTAAGTCTAAACTGTGTTGAAATCTGTGGTCAATCATTCGATCGAAGGATCATTTCAAACACACTACCGTCAGTTTATAGAGAAAGACCGGTCCCCGGTTACTGGCGCTGGTAAGAGTTCATAGCCAGTATACGTATTGACAGCCATATCCTAAATTTTAATCAAAGGGCTGCAAGCTCTGTGGTATTTTCTGATCCCTGCAATCTAAATCGTACTGTATATCTGTATGTGTTTTCCTGCATCAGTTTATTTTTATGTACTATAAGTCATCTTGCAGGGCATTAGAGTTTGATACATACGGAATTTGCATAACTAGAGTTGCATCAAAAAATAATTTATGTTCATTTTTTATGATAGCCACACTTTATCCTTGCATATCGTGGCTATTTCATTAACAAAGACACTAAAAAAAAAGAATTAAAAAAATGTTGACTCGACTGGGATTAGAACTCCAGACCTCTCACACACCAAACGAGCGCGTTACCCCTGCACCACGGAGAAGTTTTAAATCAAAAGCTGAATAAAATCAAGTCATTCTAAATTTAGAATTTCCATTGCATTTCGGGTTAGGGTAATTTCGAGGTATTTTGTTCAGGGTAAACCCGTTGTTTAAAATTGAAGTATATAATTTAGCAAAAATCTTCTCGCCAAAACAGTCCAACATGTAGAAACTATATATTCAACTACTCGGCAGTCAGATTTTTTTGTGTAGTATTCGGTAATCGACATCGCTAAAAACAGCATTTTCATTGATTAAAATCATATTCATCCGCGTAATTTGTGAGTGTGCATTTATTGACAACTCTGTAAGCCAACGCTACTTTAAAAGTTTGAAGGTGTAGTAATTTGTTGGACACTTGTAACAAAATATTGTTCTTTCTTTTAAATTGCTGGTTTTTAAGCAGTTTTGAGTGAGAACTAATTTGCGTTGTTAGGACTGTTAGGAAATTTTGTGTTAGACCGTGGATGTTAGCTATGTATTATCTGATCTGCGATCAGAAAATACAAAAATGTGACTGGGACGTAAATGAGTAATATATATATTGCAATTACTTATATAATATATAAAACATACCTACTTAATTATAATATCTTACTTGTTTTTCTTTATTACTATTTGTATTTGCCAGCTTTACAGGGAAATATGTTGACAATGCATTATCTGAGAACGTTCGGATAGCTTCATTCACTTCGGCATTCGTCATGTGGTGACCGTCACACTGGGCATGAAATTCCACAACATTTGGGCTGAAAAATAAAATTAAATCGTGTGTATCTAAACATTTAATAATGAACAATTTAGAACGTCTGTTTATCAGTGTGTAAAACTGATTACGTCGCGATGACATATTCAAGATATCATGTCAATTATGTTTGAACTGTTCAAAATAATTAAATTCATGTTTATTTTAAATTTGATAATATTGACCGTATCATTAAAGCAACAGTAAAACTTCATCATTTATAGAAAATAATTGAAGATGAAAGCTTTTCTTCGAGAAGGAAAATCTAGAAATATGTATTTATATATTATATATTTATATGTTTTTATTCATTTTGTACTTATTCTTTTCACTAATATGATATGTAACGTGTCAGAAAACTGGTACATACTCGCTAACTGAATTGTGTATAAGTGACACGTATACATGTTTCGAATCGTGACACGTGAGTCTTTGTAGTAAACTCCTAATACCATTCTTTACTTGTGGCCTTTGTGCATCGGATACAGGGCCAGTAAATTTCAAGGAGAATACATCTGGAAAAAGAAAAGAAAAAAAACCCACAATATATCTATGAATATACTTTTGGATTAAGATATTACAGTATACTAGTAAATGTATATTGTCTTAACATTGCGTCATCATTTTAATTATATTGTCAACAAATTTGGACTTTAATATGCTCACCTAAATTTATTGGTCTGTGTACAGTTGTAGTAACTAAAGAAGATACTGGACCTATATGTTCCGCATTACAAGTGAAGCTTCCAGGATTATTCAAGCATGACTCCCCTCTACTGCACGGATGATTTCTACATTCATCGACGTCTGTACTACACACATCTCCATCCCAGCCTTCGGGACAAACACATTCAAAATAATCTACGTGGTCATGACATTTCCCACCGTTTTGGCATGGATTTGGCACGCAGTCGTCAATGTCTGTTTCGCAAAATTTTCCTGTGTAGCCATTTGTGCATATACAGGAATAACTATTCACTAAATCTTGACATTTGGCGCCATTCTGGCATTGGACCGTCAGGCAATCATCTTTGTTTGTTTGACATGAATTACCTTCCCATCCAACAACACAATTACACTGGAAACTTCCCCGCGAATTGAAACAGCTTCCGCCATTCAAGCATAATGATGAGTTTACACATTCGTCCACATCATTTTCGCATGTCATACCAGTCCATACTTTTGGGCAAATGCAACGAAAGCCTCCATTTTCGTTTTCACACGTGCCGCCATTGTGACAAGGGTTCTGATTTTGACATTCATTAAAATCATCAGAACAATTCTTTCCTGACCACGTTTTTGGACAATGACAAATATAAGAACCAACAGTGTTTTCACAAGTACCGTCGTTCTTGCATGTTTCACTTAGAATACATTCATCAATGTCGTCTGAACAATTTTGACCTTTATAACCGTTAATACAGTCACAATGATAACTTCCAATAGAATCCGAACAAACACCATGATTGCATATTCCATTATATTGTTTACATTCGTTAATGTTCACGCGACAACTTGCACCCGTCCAGGCTGCTACGCATGCGCATGAATATCCGTTTAATGTATTAGTGCATGTTCCATTGTTTGCGCATGGGGAGAGTGGACACTCGTCTACATCGCTTTCACATTCAGAACCTGTCCATTCTGCTGGACAATTACAAGTGTATGATCCGTCATTGTTATAACAAGTTCCTCCATTGTGACACGGGTTTCCTTGGAGACATTCATCAATGTCATCTGTGCAATTTGTTCCGGTCCATGTTTTCGAGCATGCGCAATTATAACTTCCTATACTGTTGCTACACGTGCCGCCATTTTTGCAAGGAATGTACAGCTGGCATTCATCGATATCATTGTCACAACTTTTCCCACTCCAGTTACTTGGACAACTACACGTATATCCACCGTCATTGTTTATACACGTGCCGCCATTATTACAGACGGAACCAAGACATTCATCCACGTCATCATTGCAAGTTTGACCAGTCCATCCGTAAAAACACGAGCAGCTTCAATAGTAAATAGATGACTTTTCACAAAGGAACTTATATGCTTTAAATGCTAAATAAAACATGGTTATAAGTATTATTTAATTGAATGTAAAGCATTGAGATATTTATGCATGATTTTAATTTTTCCTAGATAAAATGCTTAAGTTTATCGAGAAATCAAATTATGAAAACTTTATGTTTAGCAATTACTCTTGAGAATTCATGGTAACCTAAGAAACGAGGTTCGATATTATAAATCCTGCAAAAAGTTCAATAATATTCTTCATTCTGGTAAAAACTTACAAAAAGCTGCCATTTAGATTGGTACAGTTTCCATTATGATTACAGGCATATGACTGGGTGCACTCATTTACATCTATTTGGCAATGTTCTCCATTCCATAAATCGGTACAGTTACATTTGAAGCTCCCTTGAATTAAGAAGAACGACAAAATGACTATTTTATAGGTATGCATGTTAATACAAAAGTAATTTGATTATTAAACAGTTATTGACGTTTAACCATCAACAATTAAAAGGTTTTTTTTGTTATTTTTTTATGAAGACACTTAAAATATTTTTCGACACTTGTGTACCATTTAATTTAGTTCTAGGCTAATTATTTCAGATCACTTCCCACTCCCTCCATTTGCCAAGCTTAATTATTTTTCAGTGCGTTCAATGGCCAAAATAAGAAAAGCGTTGCAACGCTTTTCATTCAAACCGAGCTAAAGTCGTGCAAAAATCGATTTTCACCATTACTTGTTTCATTGAAGGAACTCCACTGCAATAATTTTATACTTGTATCATAAAATTTAAGAAAAAATTCAAAATTCAAATGGCGCAATTTAATGAAACCCAATTAATAGACAATAATAATAAATGCATTCGGTATAAATTTGTTAATCGAAATTTATGCTATTTTTGGGCGATTTAATGGAGGGAAATAGTTGCAAAGCTCAGCGTAAATTTTGTACAATAAAATTTATTATCCCTGGGGAATTTGTGTAGACTTACATATAGGTATACAATTATTCAGACTTGTAATCAGTATGACGCGTATAAAATATAACTTACCTGGTGTATTAACACAAATGCCGCCATTGACACATGGATCACTGGATAGACACTCGTCTCTGTCATTATCACAGTTAACACCATCCCAACCAGGGTAACAAGTACACACAAATCCACCAGCTGTATTGTGACAATCGCCGTGAAGACAGGGGCTATCCCCACTACATTCGTCGATATCAGATTTACACTGACTTCCGGTGAAACCATTTTGGCAATTACATGCATAACCACCAGCTTGATTCACGCAAGTAGCGTTATTTGTACACGCACTCGGTTCATGACATTCGTCAATATCGACGTCACAGGTGTCCCCCTCCCATCCAGACAGGCAATCACACGAATAGCCACCGAAAGTATTCGTACATATTCCGTTAAAACACCCGCTAAAGTTAATGCATTCATCGATGTCACTGTCGCAATGGTCGCCTGTGAAACCGGTATTGCAGGTACATGAGTATCCCCCAAATGCATTGCTGCATGTGCCGTTATTTCTGCATGCAGAAGAATTTTTGCATTCATCGACGTCCAGTTCACAGTAACTTCCGGTAAAATTGTTGCTACATATGCAGTCAAACGAACCTAATGAATCATTACAAAGTCCTCCATGTTGGCATAATGTTTTGTTGACGCATTCGTCAATATTTGTCTGACAAGTAGAGTCTGTCCAACCGTCATTGCAGTCACAGGTAAAATTAAAAGCCTCATTGTTACACGTTCCATTGTTAAAACAAGGGTTTATACTACAAAAATCAACATTTCCGGTACAGTTTTCATTTACTTTGTTGTTTGGACAGACGCCAATGCAGTGATATGATCCATAAGAATTCAAACATGCAAGTCCTGGTTTACATGGCTGATCATCACATTCATCGATATCGACATTACAATTTTTACCTGTAAATCCTTTAGAACACGTGCACGAGTATCCTCCACGTGTATTCGTACAAGTGTCCACGTGTGTGCAAATTCCCAATGTACATTCGTCTATATCGGTGTTACATATTGGGCCTGTCCAACCTGGTTTACAAATACAAGCTTTCTGTTCTGCACAATGTCCGCCATTTTTACATTCAGTATCGGCTGAAAACAAAACAATGCAATGAAAACAAAACAATATACAAACGTATACAATAGCATAGACAAACAATAAGAAAATGTATATAAAAAGTATAGACGTTCTTTTTTAAGCAAAACGAAAGACAATGTAAAATTGAAATATAATAAAGATACCATAGCAAAAGACTTTAAATGATTATCATTCATATCATCTTATAATTTCCAGTAAAAGAGAAAGATTTTGGCAAGTCTTTCTGTAGTCATAACTTAAAATAAGATAAATTATCAAAATTATCACTCTATAGTATACTATCCTCTTTGAACTTCTGATAAATAGCAAAAGCAAAGAAGAATTAATTATTAATGAAATCTGAAAGAAAAAAAGGTTGTTCAAAGTAAATAAAACTATCAACAGGAATCACCGTTATTTTGCATCTACTAATCATGACTAACCTCCATGCCAAATATGAAGACTAAGGGTCAAAGGAATCTGTATGTGAGAAGTTAGCAGTTAACAGTGAGCTAAGCAAAAAGGCATTACGATTTATATAGGGAAATCAATGATCTGCTGTTATGCTCAGCTGGGTAAGCAATCTAGCAGAGCATTCCAAAATAAAGTGTAGAAATGCTTTGCTGGTATGCTCAGCTGGGTAAGCAAGCTAGCAGGCAATTACTAAATATAGTGTTAAAATGCTCTGCTGGTATGCTCAGCTGGCTAGTCAATCTAGCAGGGCATTCCTAAATATAGTGTAAAAAAAACTCTGCTGTTATACTCAGCTGGCTAAGCAATCTAGCGGGGCATTCCAAAAGATAGTGTAAAAAGCTCTGCTGTTATGCTCAGCTGGCTAAGCAATCTAGCGGGGCATTCCAAAATATAGTGTAAAAATGCTCTGCTGTTATGCTCAGCTGGCTAAGCAATCTAGAGGGGCATTCCAAAATATAGTGTAAAAAGCTCTGCTGTTATGCTTAGCTGGCTAAGCAATCTAACGGGGCATTCCAAAATATAGTGTAAAAAGCTCTGCTGTTATGCTCAGCTGGCTAGGCAATCTAGCGGGGCGTTCAAAAATAGAGCGTAAAAATGCTCTGCTGGTATGCTCAGCTGGCTAAGCAATCTAGCAGGGCATTCCTAAATATAGTGTCATAAAAACTCTGCTGTTATACTCAGCTGGCTAAGCAATCTAGCGGGGCATTCCAAAATATAGTGTAAAAAGCTCTGCTGTTATGCTCAGCTGGCTAAGCAATCTAGCGGGGCATTCCAAAATATAGTGTAAAAATGCTCTGCTGTTATGCTCAGCTGGCTAAGCAATCTAGAGGGGCATTCCAAAATATAGTGTAAAAAGCTCTGCTGTTATGCTAAGCTGGCTAAGCAATCTAACGGGGCATTCCAAAATATAGTGTAAAAAGCTCTGCTGTTATGCTCAGCTGGTTAAGCAATCTAGCGGGACATTCCAAAATATAGTGTAAAAATGCTCTGCTGGTATGCTCAGCTGGCTAAGCAATCTAGCGGGGCATTCCAAAATATAGTGTAAAAATGCTCTTCTGTTATGCTCAGCTGGCTAAGCAATCTAGCGGGGCATTCCAAAATATAGTGTAAAAATGCTCTGCTGTTATGCTCAGCAGGCTAAGCAATCTATCGGGACATTTCAAAATATAGTGTAAAAATGCTCTGCTGTTATGCTCAGCTTGGTAAGCAATCTAGCGGAGCATTCCAAAATATAGTGTAAACATGATCTGCTCGTATGCTCAGCTGGCTAGGCAATCTAGCAGGGCATTCCTAAATATAGTGTACAAATGCTTAGCTGTTATGTTCAGCTGGCTAAGCAAACTGTTATACTCAGCTGCGGGGCATTCCAAAATATAGTGTTAAAAGCTCTGCTGTTATGCTCAGCTGGCTAAGCAATCTAGCGGGGCATTCCAAAATATAGTGTAAACATGATCTGCTTTTATGCTCAGCTGGCTAATCAATCTAGCGGGGCATTCCAAAATATAGTGTAAAAAGCTCTGATGTTATGCTCAGCTGGTTATGCAATCTAGCGAGGCATTCCAAAATATAGTGTAAAAATGCTCTGCTGTTATGCTCAGCTGGCTAAGCAATCTAGCGGGGCATTCCAAAATATAGTGTGAAAATGCTCTGCTGTTATGCTCAACTGGTTAAGCAATCTAGCGGGACATTCCAAAATATAGTGTAAAAATGCTCTGCTGTTATGCTCAGCAGGCTAAGCAATCTATCGGGACATTTCAAAATATAGTGTAAAAATGCTCTGCTGTTATGCTCAGCTTGGTAAGCAATCTAGCGGAGCATTCCAAAATATAGTGTAAACATGATCTGCTCGTATGCTCAGCTGGCTAGGCAATCTAGCAGGGCATTCCTAAATATAGTGTACAAATGCTTAGCTGTTATGTTCAGCTGGCTAAGCAAACTGTTATACTCAGCTGCGGGGCATTCCAAAATATAGTGTTAAAAGCTCTGCTGTTATGCTCAGCTGGCTAAGCAATCTAGCGGGGCATTCCAAAATATAGTGTAAAAATGCTCTGCTTTTATGCTCAGCTGGCTAGGCAATCTAGCGGGGCATTCCAAAATATAGTGTAAAAAGCTCTGCTGTTATGCTCAGCTGGTTATGCAATCTAGCGGGACATTCCAAAATATAGTGTAAAAATGCTCTGCTGTTATGCTCAGCTGGCTAAGCAATCTAGCGGGGCATTCCAAAATATAGTGTAAAAATGCTCTGCTGAATTGCTCAGCTGGCTAGGCAATCTAGAAGGGCATTCCTAAATATAGTGTTAAAAATGCTCAGCTGGCTAGGCAATCCAGCAGAGCATTCCTAAATATAGTGTAAAAATGCTCTGCTGGCAAGCTCAGCTGGTTAAGCAATCTAGCAGAGCGTTCCAAAATATAGCGCGAAAAATGCTCTGCTGGTATGTTCAGCTAGCTAAGCAATCTAGCAGGGCATTCCTAAATATAGTGTTAAAAATGCTCAGCTGGCTACGCAATCCAGCAAAGCATTCTGAAAATTAGTGTAAAAATGTTCTGCCGGAATGCTGAGCTGTCTAGGCAAACTAGCAGGGCATTTTTAAATAAAGTATAAATTTCGTTGGTCTGCAACTGACTATTGAGCACTCGTAGACTTTCTGAAATATTAAGTGCCAATGCAGATAATGACATTTTTTACTTGTACGGGACCCTCAATATCTATTTTTTTGGTCTGCGACTGATTCTGGGAATATGGCAGAATTTTTGGTGTTAATGCAGAAAATGACATTATTGAATTCTTAAGAACATCAAGATTCCATTTCGGTGGTCTGCGACTAATTCTGGACCACTCGCAGACCTTTAGAAATTGTCGGTGCCAATTGGAGATAATGACATTTTTACTACAAAAGGACCTTCCTGGGTCTATTTCGTTGGTCTGCGACTGATTCTGAGTCACTCGCAGACTTTCAGGAATTTTGGTGTCAATGCAGAAAATGATATTTCTGACTTATTGGGACCTTTCTGAATCCATTTTTTTGGTCTGCGACTGATTCTGAGGCACTCACAGACTTTCAGGAATTTTTGATGTCAAGACAGATAATGACATTTTTTACTTCTAGGGACCATCCAGGGTCCATTTTTTTGGTCTGTGACTTAATCTTGGACAGTCACAGACTTTCAGGATTGTTGGTGCCAATAGAGATAATTACAATTTATGACATTTTTGACCATCCAGAGTCTTTTTCGTTGGTCTGCGACTGATTATAGGGCACTTGCAGACTTTCAGGAATTTTTGGTGCTAATGCAGATAATGACATTTTAGGGTGAAAATGCTCTGCTAATGACTAAGGGGTCCTTAAAAGTAAAAAAGTCATGATCTGCAATGGCACTAAACATCCTGAAAATCTGCGAGTCTCAAGGAATCAGTCGCAGACCCAAGAAATGTACTCTGGCGGTTCCCTAAAAGTCAGAAATGTCATTATCTCCATTGGCATCAAAATTCCTGAAAGTCTGCAAGTGTCCCAAAATCAGTCGCAGACCAGCGAAATGAACTCTGGGGGGTCGCTAGAAGTAAAAAATGTCATTATCTCCATTGGCACCAGAGATTCCTGAAAGTCTGCGAATGTCCCAGATTCAGTCGCAGACCATAAAAATGGACTCTGGCGGGTCCCTAGAAGTAAACATTGCCATCATCTCTATTGGCACCAAACTTTCCTGAAAGTCTGCGAGTGTCCAACAATACGCTGCAGGCCAATGAAATGGACTCTTAAAGGTCCCTAGAAGTCAAAAATATGAATATTTCCATTGGCACCAACCATTCCTGAAAGTCTGCGAATGTCCAAGAATCAGTCGCAGACGACCAAAATGGACTCTTGAGGGTCCCTAGAAGCCTTAATTGTCAATATCAGCATTGGCACCAAAATTCCTGAAAGTCTGCGAGTGTCCTTCAAAAAGTCGCAGGACAATGAAATAGTCTCTTAAAGGTCCTTAGAAGTCAAAAATATCATTATTTCTATTTGCACCGAAAATTCCTGAAAGTCTGCGAGTGCCTCAGAATTGCCTAGAAGTCGAAAATGTCAATAAAACTTTAGCAACAATAAATCCTGGAACTCAGAATCAGTCTGCCAACTAAGCATTCCACCAGAGCATTTTTAACTATATTTCGGAATGCCTTGCTAGATTGCCTAGCCAGCTTAGCATTCCACCAGAGCATTTTTACACCATATTTAGTAATGCCCTGCTAGATTGCCTAGCCAGCTGAGCATTCCACCAGAGCATTTTTTCACTATATTAAGGAATGCTCTGCTATAGTGCCTAGCCAGCTGAGCATTCCTGCAGAGCATTTTAACACTTTATTTAGTAATGCCCTGCTAGATTGCCTAGCCAGCTTAGCATTCCAGCAGAGCATTTTTACACTATATTTCGTAATGCTCTGCTAGATTGCCTAGCAGCTTAGCATTCCACCAGAGCATTTTTACACTATATTTAGGAATGCCCTGCTAGATAGGAATGCCCTGCTAGATTGCCTAGCCAG
Organism: Ruditapes philippinarum; assembly: GCF_026571515.1. Taxonomy (NCBI): domain Eukaryota; kingdom Metazoa; phylum Mollusca; class Bivalvia; order Venerida; family Veneridae; genus Ruditapes; species Ruditapes philippinarum. The sequence goes on along the minus strand of NW_026864698.1, from coordinate 41,161 downwards.
CTGAGCATTCCACCAGAGCATTTTTTCACTATATTAAGGAATGCTCTGCTATAGTGCCTAGCCAGCTGAGCATTCCTGCAGAGCATTTTAACACTTTATTTAGTAATGCCCTGCTAGATTGCCTAGCCAGCTTAGCATTCCAGCAGAGCATTTTTACACTATATTTCGTAATGCTCTGCTAGATTGCCTAGCAGCTTAGCATTCCACCAGAGCATTTTTACACTATATTTAGGAATGCCCTGCTAGATTGCCTAGCCAGCTTAGCATTCCAGCAGAGCATTTTTACACTATATTTAGTAATGCCCTGCTAGATTGCCTAGCCAGCTTAGCATTCCAGAATAGCATTTGTACACTATCTTTAGTAATGTCCTGCTAGATTGCCTAGCCAGCTTAGCATTCCAGCAGAGCATTTTTTCACTATATTTAGTAATGCCCTGCTAGATTGCCTAGCCAGCTGAGCTAGCCAGCTGAGCGTTCCAGCAGAGCATTTTAACACTATATTTAGTAATGCACTGCTAGATTGCCTAGCCAGCTGAGCGTTCCAGCAGAGCATTTTTTCACTGAGGCTAGGAATGCTCTGCTAGATTGCCAAGACAGCTGAGTATTGCAGCAGAGCATTTTTACACTATATTTAGGAATGCCCTGCTAGATGCCCAAAACAGCTGAGCATTACAGCAGATCATTACCTTTCCTATATAAATTGAAATGCCTTTTTGCTTAGCTCACTGTTCACTGCTAACTTCTCACATACAAGGAATCTTAAGTTATTGGGCGGACAAGAAAAAACCGACGGACGGACGGACGGCCGGACGGACAAGCTGATTCCAGTATACCCCCCTTACAACTTTGTTGTGCGGGGGTATAATGAGAGGACAATTGTCAGGTATTGTTACTTCGGTCAAACAAAAAATCCAATGAGATGGTAATATTAATAAATGTCCCAGAAAACTTATGTTTTCATCTCAGTCTGAATTAATGACTTATTTAACATTATGCTTATTTGAAATGTCTCTATGATCATACTTCTACAGTCTGGTTGTAGTATTGTTTTTCCTATATCACACGAGGCTCCAACACGAGACTCGCACCTGGAACCTTGTCGACAATTTCCGCACCAGGCCATCACCTCAATACTTAATCTACAATGTGACAATATATGATCTTCTGTTAAATGATTTTAACTTTTTATACTACTGTAGATCATTGCTTTATTTAACATAGCAAATCCTTCAAAAGAAAACAAATTAAGTTAAAGATAACATTTAAAATCAAAATGATTTGCAACTTTGCAACATTTTTAAGATTCAGTTACTTCGATGACTTCAAATGGATTTCATATAAAATGTTTGGTCCCCAAAAATGAAAATGGGGTTCGATAAAAGACAATGTGGATTTGATTTTGACTGTTTTTAGACGGTCAATAAAAACTATATGCTAGACGAGTACATTATACATTTTATACGAATTTTCAGAATTATCTCGAGTCCAATTTGACAAGACTGGAGAGATTGCTGAGTCAGATGTCAAACCTATATTTGACGAGGTGCTATTATAAAGACTTGCTTATATCAAACCACCATTTTTTATTTAAAACGGGGATAAATTGATATTAATTCAACATAACGTTGTGGATACGCAGGATTACTGCTACAATTTGCTGCAGGAAAAATTGAAATAATGATTTTATATGCGAAGATTTTATATTCACAAGGTTGTTAATGCTGTAAGGAAAACAATGCATGGTTACATTTTATAAGATCTAGTACAGTACAACTACATATTGTAGAATAACTTACGCTAATAAATAATTCCAATGGAGAGACTTGCCAAAATGTCAAGATAAAAGACATAATTATGTTCACAAAACAAATGTAAAACTAGTAAGCTAAACAGCTTATAATTAAAAGAACAACCAGTAACGAAAACGTAATGAAAATACATGTGTATACGTACTTTGTCTTTCTAACTATTGAACTGTTAAATCGTATAGGGTAAGAATCGTAGAAGTTAGTCCCAATGACTAACTCCGACATCGAAAATGTGTGTTCTGCAATCTGCACTATAGGTTGTCGGATTGTGGTAATCATCACAGTGATATTGCCCTCTTCCGGCTTGAGAAAAAAAAACATATATAATACCAATAGTTTTTTCACACTGGGGTAAAGTACATGAAAGCAGCAGGTCTCAAGACTTGTGTTTATCAGAAATTATTAAAGAATTTGATTAAGAACAAATAAGAAGTATCTTTAAAAAAAGATGCTTGGCCGAAGTAAAGTCATATAGCTTGCATAACAATGACGTACTAATTTCTTGTATATAGGTTTATTAATCTTGAAAAATGGAACACTTTTAAGATGTATGTGTTTCTAAACAAACCTTCCGTGTTTCGGTAAGTGAACACAGTTTTTAACACCAATATTTACGCCGTCGTTAAGGCAATTATTTTTATAAATACTTGATTAATATGCAAATATATACATAAATTATAAACATTATATCAATTGAACATCAATAATCATACAATATATTAGACACTTATTTAAGGGTACCTGATAAGTTCTGATATCATTCTCATTATTTTAGACAAAATTTAAAACTTAGATCTTGTATGTAATAAACTCAGTAGGTTCTTGCGTAAAATAAAATGTTAACAAGAAAATGTTATGGGATATAAATGCAAGAAGTATTGTTAAACAGAACTTAAATATCTGAGCAATTTAACTAGAAAGTTAAAGAACAGTTACTGTCCTTTACATTTTATTTCATAATGGCAAGAACTATCCTTTACATTTTAGTTTAGAACTACCCTTTACATTTTATTTTAGAATGGCCAATGAGATTCCCAGATTTTATTTTGTAATTTTAAAATGACCAATGAAAACTCTTCTTATATTCAGTTCTTCCCTGTAAATGTTACAGGAAGTCAAACTGAAAACATCTACATCTACATCTACATCTACATCTACATCATACTGCTTAACAATCAATTATGATTATGACTAGCAGGCGCGTTGTCAGGGAACTGTTAATAAAAGAATTTATTTATGTGCAAATTAAAAAGTTAAAAGAATAAAAGTTCTACAGGACTATTAATTTAAAAACATAGTGTGCAGTTTAGAATTTATAGAATGGGTCAAGCCTCTCAGTAAAGATGTTTAAACTGGGGCTAGACTGAACTGTTAGGGGAAGGCTATTCCAAAGACGTATGCTCCTAGGAAAGAAAGAATTTTGATGATATTGTGTCCTCGAGTAGGGTATCAGGTAGTTCAGATTTCTTGTTTGAGTAAGGTGTTGGTGGTCTACAAAAACAATGTTGTTTTGGATTTTATACAAGTAGGTTACAGCACTGATGTTTCGACGCTGTTCAAGGGTTTGCCAATTAAGATCATTTATCATTTTTGAGACACTACTTGTATAGTCATAATCATTAAAAATGTATCTAGCAGCTGATCTTTGTACTTGCTCTATCTTATAAATTAAGTATTTCTGCCAAGGATGCCAAACTATGGAGCAATATTCAACCTGAGGTCTAACATAGGTCTTATATGCAGTTTCTTTTATCTTTTTATTTGGAGTTTTAACATTTCTTCTAATGAATCTGAGGGAGTTATTAGCTTTAGATGTGATGTTGTTTATATGTTTGGTCCATGAAAGGTCTTGACTAATAGAGACTCCTAGGTATTTCGCTTCTTGAGTTGAGTTTAGTTGGATGTTATGGAGGGTATAAGGAAATATTACAGGGTTTCTTTTTCTTGTTATCCTGAGAACTTCACATTTGTCAGGGTTGAATTCCATGGACCAGTCTTTTTCCCATTTTTCTAAAGCATGAAGGTCATCTTGGAGGGTTTGGGCATCTTGTTTGGATCTGATGGTTAGGTAGACAACAGTATCATCTGCAAAGAGTCTAACCTTACCTTTGACACTATCTGGGAGGTCATCTATGTAAGAAAGGAAAAGACAGGGACCTAATACCGAGCCTTGGGGGACCCCTGAAGAAACTGGTAGAATTCCTGATTTTTGACCTTCAACTACAACTTGCTGGAGCGTGACTTAAGGAAGGAATGGACCCAATTTGTAACCTCATAACTTATACCCAATCTTTCTAGTTTACTCACAAGTTTGTGATGGTCCACCTTATCAAATGCCTTACTGAAATCCATGACTATGACATCAGTTTGTTGGCCACTTTCAAGATTGTCATGAATTTCCTGGGAGAAGCTTACTAGCTGGGACTCACAACTCCGTTTTGACCTGAAGCCATGTTGATAGGGGCTAAGGATGTTGTGTTTATCATAAAAGGACATAATATTGGACACTAAGATGTGCTCCATCAAAACAGACCGGTCTTCGGTCGGAAAAATAGCGTAAGGGCTTATAATAGTCAAAAACTGTCCATAACGTAAGGAGAAGTTATTACTACTTCGTTAGTAAAATATGTTGTATAATTAGCCAATCCGGTCATATTTTGTATAATACGTACAGATAGACTATCGTACGGAATGGCTATAATTGATATTTCTTTCATCGGTGTATCTTAAGAAAATACTTAAAAGAAAGAAGAAAAAAAACTTTTGTAACATTCAAATGAATCTACCCATGTGGCCAGTGTAGACTATAATCAGGATGGTACATCTATTAATTGATGTTGCAACAATTCTAACTGCAACTAAATTCGACTTTTTGTTTCAGTTTTTACAAGGGATGGAACCTGTATGGATGTCAAAATTGAGCTTTGGTAGAAATCATATGTGAACGAGAAAATAGATCAATGGTGTTATGGTGCACATCTTGATCAACGGTAATTCATTTATACATTTACCGGTGCTCAATGTTGAGATCCATACGACTTTATTCATTTATAGTAAAAAATATCATTTACCGGAAGACTTTCTACAACAAAAAGCATGGTTGAGTTGTGTGTGTTTGCTGTCGTCTGCAGCTTACTAAGGTCAACAAGGTCACCATTGCAGTCAGTTAGGTCCTTTGTTTCTAATACAGATATAACTGAGGCAGCACTGAAAATGTTTAAGCAGTTAGATAATCATATTTATATTAAGTGTAAGTTTAATACTGAATTCATTGAACGAGTTGGATAAAATTAAATAATATTATTTTACTCAACGAGTTCAATATTTTTAGTAATGAACTAACACGAATTTAATATTCTATTTATCATATACCAAAAAAGACCGTTTGAAGTGACAAAGAAACATTATTCATTGACGCCTATAGTATAACGCTACGTAGTAGTAGTCGTAGTAGTCGTAGTCGCAGTCGCAGTCGCAGTCGCAGTCGCAGTAGCAGTAGCAGTAGCAGTAGCAGTAGCAGTAGCAGTAGCAGTAGCAGTAGCAGTAGCAGTAGCAGTAGTTAGTAGTAGTAGTAGTAGCAGCAGCAGCAGTATAAGCAGCAGCAGTAGTGGTAGCAGTATTAGCAGCAGCAGTAGCAATAGTAGTAGTAGCAGCAGCAGCAGTAGTAGTAGCAGCAGCAGTAGCAGTAGCAGTATTAGCAGCAGCAGTAGCAATAGTTGTAGCAGCAGCAGTAGCAATAGTAGTAGCAGCAGCAGCAGCAGAAGTAGTAGTAGTAGTAGCAGTAGTTGTAGCTGCAGCAGCAGTAGTAGTAGCAGTAGAAGTAGCAGCAGTAGTAGCAGCAACAGTAGCAGTGGCAGTAGCAGCAGCAGCAGCAGTAGTAGTAGTAGCAGTAACAGTAGCAGCAGCAGCAGAAGCAGCAGTAGAAGTAGCAGCTGTAGCAGTAGTAGTAGCAGCAACAGTAGGCAGTAGTAGCAGCAGTAACCGTAGCAACAGTAGCAGCAGCAGAAGCAGAAGTAGTAGTAGCAGTAACAGTAGCTGGAGCAGTAGCAGCAGCAGCAGAAGTAGTAATAGCAGTAGCAGTAATAGTAGTAGCAGCAGTAGCAGTAGCAGCAGTAGCAGTAGAAGTACTAGCAGCAGTAGCAGTAGAGGTACTAGCAGCAGCAATAGCAGTAGCAGCAGCAGTAATAGTATTAGTATTTATACATACCGACGTTTACCATATATCAAAATTTCTTATGTACATAATATTATAATAAATACTTCTTCAGTACAGGATTTCATGTAAATTTTTTAATTTTGTAAGTGTCCTATAAGAAACAGATTTTGCAAAAGCTATAGCCGTATACTTCATTTTAAATTCGTGCTTTCAAATTAGACCAATTTGAATCTTCTTTCATGAAAATTGTTATTATAATTGCTTTAATACTTTGAGTTAACAAATTCAAAGACTTTAAAACACATACGTAGACCAGGAAAATGAAATATTAAATCTTGGCGAGCATAACAGGTTGACACCCTTCGAGCAATTCACAGTACGTAAGTTTTGGAAATCAACCATCCGAACTAAAATAATCAGTTGTTGCTGAAACAAAAAGAAAAGAAATAAAAATAACAAGTGAAAATGAAATGTTAGAAATAAAAAATCACAAACAATTATCTTTGACCTGCAACAGTAATACTCTATCCGTGGTTCAAATTGAATGAAGTTATTACAGTATTAAAATAGTTTAAATTAAATACTAAAGAACAGATCAATACAGTGCACAATGCATAGTGCAAGTTTTGTCTGCAATACATGTAGTTATGTTTTCTGTTAATTTAAAGTAATAAAAAAATGAAGCTCAAAGCTAGTTTTTTTTTTAATGTGATGTCATTTTTCCCTGCAGGGTATTGGTACGCGTTTAACTTTTGAGGCATGGAGGAGCACGTGACCTGTTTTCGGTACATGGAGGAGCATGTGATCTGTAAACCGTACATGATTGGTTAATTGACATTTTCGAAAACCTAGCTAAATACCGTTTCCCGGTACGTTACGGATTTACCTGTAAAATCTACGAAATTTAAATTAAAATATTGGTAGTGGCATCTGCCATAATAAATAGAGATATTTTCTGCGTAAACTTGTGTGTTTACTTTATTTATTTTTTGCTCGGAATTATTCATAAAATGGTAGGCCTATTTAATCATTTTCTTAAAAAGAAATAATTGTTTTATGTTCGACCTTCTCCGGTCTTCAACCAGTTTCCAAAGACCTTCTCCTGACAAATTAATTTTGAGCATGTGACAAAATTTCTTATGAAAGCTGCGTTCCTACAGATGAGCCAAAGTTTTTCAAGAAAAGCAAACTTGAAGAAATGTACCAATATTTAAACTTCAAATATTGAAGCAATAATTACTAGTAACATGTTATAATTTATGACTTATTTTGTAGTATTTAGCACCATATTTCTACTGCGGAACTGACGCAGTAAGGGCAATTTTTGTATATTCTGACCTATTTCTGTTAATTTTCGTAGAGTTACTGTACTGTACCTTGCTCCCCTGAATATAATGAAAAGACGGGCTAATAACAGGCGAAGCAAAATAATCTTCCAACCGTGGTAGTCTGGTTACCACGTTATTCATCAAATATACCACTTCTCTGAATTTTAAACTGGAAACCGGACTGTTGTCGCAAAATCCTTTGAATACAACGTCCACGTGACCATCTCTGCTTTCGTTGTAAAATAGAAACAAAAAGCAAAATCAATTCGTTCAAATCAAGGAAATTAAAAAACAAAATACAGAAAAAAATGGTGAATCAAGATTGAGAAAAATAAACCAGAATTTTTCGGTATTATAATATCATGCAACACATGTCCGACTATCTAAATAGAGAAGAAAAAGATTCGTTGTTCATTCGGTGTCCCTGGTTCTATCCCCGGGCTAGGCGAAAATACTCCGTGGGACAAGTGGAGGTATTGGTAGCTGTCGTATTGATGGTGGTTTTGGTACTAGTGGTTGTAGTGGTATTCGTGCTCGTACACAAAATGATGGTGATGGTAGTTCTCGTGGTGGTGGTGGTGGTAGTATCGGTGGTACTGATGGTGGTGTTGGTAGTAGTATCGGTGGTACTGATGGTGGTGTTGTCATTATCATCATTTTAGTCATAATCATCAGCTTAGATTCATAATCACCTAATAAACATACCTGTGCTCTCTTATTTCTTGGATATTTACGCTGATGTTCTCGGTCGTTTTAAGACATACATAGTTAGCTAACATATCCACCATGTAATAATGGATATTTGATGCGTTTTGTAAACCTGCTACAGAGTCCTGTATGCTGAACACAAGTGTATCTGTAACAACAGCATAAAATATACTGTTTACAACCTATCCAACGTAAAATAAGTGATTGATTGATTGATTGATTGATTGATTGATTGATTGATTGATTGATTGATTGATTGATTGATTGATTGATTGATTGATTGATTGATTGATTGATTGATCGATCTGATCGATCGATTGACCGACCGACCAAATGACTGATTGGCGTACTTAAAATATTTAAGACCTTCCTAAACACATATTCAATATTGTAGTTTATAGATGCAATGTATGCGTATCATATATACCTGGATCTAAGCATTCTTGCTTTGGAACAATTGAACCATTGTACGTGCACTCGTGAAAAGAGTCAACATGGCATCTCTGGTCACATGACTTGCCGTACCAACCAGTGGCACACCAGGCCCGCAGACGAATGTCGAGACTGTGAACCAAACAATTTAAAGGTTTTAAATGTGGTGTAATATCATTATTAGTAAAAAAATACAATAGTAACAGAATGTCTATTGAACTTATGATGATCACTTGTATTACATTAAACACGAAGTGTCTGACATTCTTATAAAATAATATGTGATATTCAGTATGTTTCTAGAGTCAAATTTTAATCCGTCGTTTTATTTTTGTATGTATGTCAGCCTACGTTGTGGAGATTTCATTGCGTCAGAACATTTGAAAACTCCCCCCCCCCCAAAAAAAAAAAAAATCAAAAAAAAAATCATAACGTCATGCAAGTTATGATCATGTTATGTATTACATGTACACATTTACATTTTAAAATAAATATTATATTCTTACCTAACGTGACTAACCATAGAAACTATATTTTCAGTTGCTGTCCAATAGTTAGCTGCCGGGTCAAAGTTCAGAATTTTATTGAAAACATCAATTAGGTCGGGAAACACGTGCGGATCATTACCCGTGCTCGGCAGTTCGTCAATATCCAATACGTTAATAATTAGTGTTGTTATACCCTATGAAAATATTAACTATTCATAAAACATGTGTTATAATTTTGATCTTTTACAGGATTCTTAAGCAAAGAAAATAGATAAAATAGTTCTGATATGTGACTTTAAGCACCATAACATATCGGTAATTGTTTTCTGTAATGCTCTCTATGAATATGAAAAATAATAATTGTTAAAAAACGAGTACACATCTGTTTTTATCATTAATTTTATTTCATTGTAAAATATCAAACGTACAGAAATTTTTGAAAAAAAAGTGTTTTTTTTCTCCTTTGCAAAACGTTCTTATTAACTATTGTTAACTATTATGAACTATTGTATCTAAGTATAGTTAATTATCAACATATAATTGAAATGTCACAACATAACTTAAAATTAGCTACCAATCTAACGAACATACCTTAGTCCATAAAGTAACGTTGACAAAGCGTTTCAGTTTTCTGTTATCTGAGATTTTTAACACATCACGTGATACATCTTTTTCCATGTCAATAGACGTGCCATTACATCCAGCATTATTGGGGTCATTACTTTGACTGAAAAAAATAAATTACATATATCAAGTACAATAATTACTTTAATGCAATACTTTAATCAAATTCTTGTCAAATTTCGGCCTATTTCGTCAATTTCCGGGTTTTAAAAAGATACGGTACGATTTAATATGACAAGGATCATTAATAATTCCGTAATCGTTATTAAAACGCTTTAGACATCACATACGGCCAGAGGAACTATTGAACTAAAATAACGAACATATTTCCGCTGACACTTAAGCATATGTGGTTGTGTGTCAATTGCAATCCCGATCCCTTACTTCCGTATTATTTTTGGGGCAACTTTTATTTCGTTAAACCAGCCGGATTGATCAGTACCTATGTTAATGCCAAATTACCCGCTAAACACCAAACCCCCAAACAAACATAACCTCCCATATAATAGACTCATTGTCCCGCCACCAATACACACACGCACACGCGCACGCGCGCGCGCGCGCACACACACACATACACACCGCCTGCATCCGAAGAAACATTTGACTATTGTAATGTACTACTAACGTAATACGGGAGTAAAAATGTGATGTGTTCAACCAGATAGGAATGCCAAATGCAATAAGTTTAAAAGATTGTTACATTTGATGTGGCATCAAATCCGTGGGGGTCAAGTTCCTGATTAATAATACTTTCGGTGTAAGTTTCGTTTTATATAAAATTTCTGAGGTTATCAATGTTTAAAACAAAAACTGCTTATTCTCAAGACTCACTGTGTATATCCAGTAACGCCGGAATGTGAAAATAACGCACGATTCGTGCAATATGTAACGCAGAATTGTGCAATAAATGGCTGATACTTGATAGGATTTCTAACTGGCCAATATGTTTTTTATTTAACCGAACTGAAATTAAGGAATAGACGCATACGGCTGCGAAGACATTACTTTTTATCCCTCATTAAGATTATTTCCACAAAATTGCTTTCTTTTCAAGATCAATCGTGGAAATGATGGCTTGACCAACGTTTTGAGCGAGATTTTGGCTTTTTGTCGACTCTTATAAATACAACAATGCATAATTATTATACCGTATAATTACGATTTTCGGTAGGCAAGTGACATTTACTAAACTTCTGGTGACATAGAAAATTTAAAATAAGCTGATAAAATGGGATTCAAGTCGTTTTTATGAGGTAACGCCAATGTACGTGAATAGTGTTTTGCTGTAGCGCCGGAAATTGTGATTTTTTTCACACAGGTTTAACGTCTTTGATGAGCGAGAATAAAGCTTTTATTTGTTCATTTTATCTATTTTATTTTATCAGCTTATTTTCAATTTTTAAATCACCAGAATTTCACTTACATACCGAAAATCGAAATTATACGGTAAAATATGCATTGTTGTATTAATGGCACAATTCTGAGTTACTTGTTGTACGAATCATGCGTTATGACGACAATTTTGAGAAAAAATCATTTTCAACTTTAATTAAATAAATCATTTGAAACTCTTAACTAACAGGTAAAATATTTGGGGAAAAACCTTTCCCACACGTATGGAAACCGACGACCAAAATAATACCTGCCAATGCAGAAAGTGAAGTATACATCACATTTATCCGAGGTAGTCCGACAGTTACTTCCCCCGGTATCGCAACATTTCCTCTTACTTCCGGCCTGCTGTCCTATATACGATGTTCCCAGAGGGTTATCAAACTGCACAACTGACAATTCTAATTCTACCAAGCACAATGCTCCCTTTATTGTAAAAAATAAATTTCAGTAATTAGTATTGTTCTTCATATAACAACATGTGATTTAATAACAGAAATATTTAAAGTATTTGATAAAAGTTTTCATACAATAATGAAACAATCATAAAGTCAATAAAATACTATTGTATTATGTATTAGCTGCTTAATTACTCTATATTCATTCTATGTTTGTTTATTATTATTATTTTTATTGTTATATGCATCCTCGTTATTTATTTATTTTTTTTTTATTTGTTTATTTATTTATTTATTTATTTATTAATTAATTAATTAATTAATTAATTAATTAATTAATTAATTAATTTATTTATTTATTTATTTATTTATTTATTTATTTATTTATTTATTTATTTATTTATTTATTTATTTATTTATTTATTTATTTATTTATTTATTTATTTATTTATCATTATCATTATCATTATTATTATTATCATTTATTACAATGTAATTTCATTTTATTATCTAATATTCCAACAACAGAAACATTTTAAAATTCAATTGAATTCTATTTAATTAAACAATACATGTATCATCAAATTTCATCTGAAATTAATGGACAGCTTTTTTAAGTAAAATATCAGCGTGTTTTATTAGTAATCAGTTTTTGTCATGAACATTTAGTGGCTTTACATGTCCGTAAATTTTATGAGCTCAACTTAACCGAAATCCTAAATTATATCTTTATTAACAGTTTCTCTAGTTTCTCGTATGTAAGAAAAAAAACTTTATAAAAATTTAATTAAGAGTTTGTTGATTATATATATTTAAATTATATGTTTCCTTTTAAATGTTGACGATTTGAGTCGACTTTTCTGTTAGGCAAGTTATATTTCTACATTACTTATTAAAAGAAATAAACGCATTTTCTATCAATCAAGCCGTGGTCGAGGGGTTAGAGTTGATGACTTCTAATCCAGTTACCTCTCTGGCGTGGGTTCGATCCCCGGGAGATGCTTTGGTAGTTTAGCGGGGAGGAAGGTAGTCTAGTACTGATGTAACTCTCCAGGAACGATGGTTAGGAAATTACCCGCCTATATGACTGAAGACTGTTGGGAAAAGGTAAAATGAAACAAACAAACAAATCAAGAAAAACAGGGTAATATGTGTATTTTTAAGATAAATACCTGTGGTTTATTTATCTAAGGAAAATACTCATGATTGTATTTTTTTTAAAAATATACAAATATACACTTGAGATATTATTTTGAAGATATACACGAGTGATTATTATATTTTTAAAGAAAAACACATGTGATTTTATTTTTACGAAAAACGCGTGTGATTATATCGTTTTGTGATTCTTTTTTTTTTCTCTCTTTTTTTCAGAAAACTACGAGATACAATTTTTTTCTTCTTCAAAACATGAGTTCAAGTACATTAATCAATGGTAAATGAAAGAAAAGCAAGAAAGTTGGAAAGTAGCAAACTGACATACCTGAACCAAGAAAAGGTATGTCAAACAAATGTAAATTCCTGAATATTTCATTTTTGTAAATATATTCGTTTCTCGTCACATCAATTATAGCATTGAAAATAACACGGGCGGTTATGAAAATAATGATTTAAATATGTTAATTTGGCATGACTCCGTATTATAAATAAAAACAATTAAATGTCTCATTGTTTCATTGTTTTCAAACAATGTATAACCTGTAGATTTAAATGATAGGACAAGATATCTTATTCATAATAAACGATTGAAAGTAAACACAATTTAATCTGTGAGTGTTAACTTTTATACATCAAGAGTTTACTCTAAATGATGTAACCTAAATCAATAAAATTATAATTATAATCAAATAAAAAATAATAAGGGGTGGGGGCAAAATGTTCTAGCATAAGATGATGTCAATTAGCAGGGAATTATTTTTTAGAAAGAAGCTATAAAATACTACATCGTACAAAATAAATAATGAAAATCATAATTGCCTTGAGTGATATTGTTTTATTATCAAATTAATTGCTAGTAAATTAAATAATATTGTAAGGAACATTACTGTTGATTAATAAGGAATTTTTATTTGCTTGAGTTATATTGATCTTAGGTAATAGGCCGATTATGTTCCAGAAATGCTTTTATTTCAGTTTTATTTTTGGTGTCAAAAGTAACTCAAAGTCCAATTAACTTAACCGTCTTTTGCTTCTGTTGCTTCTGGGCAATTTAGATATATAGATTTAATATTTTGTATGGAAGTCAAAATACTGCTTTGTTTACGTTTTGCTACTTAATTTTAAACTAGCTGTACTTTGTTCGTGTGATACGCATCAAACATACAGTATTTAAACTTTATGAAACTCACGTGTGCCCTTATATTTGTTTCTGAGGAATAATGCATTCAATAAACTTAAAGGCTTTATGTTATGTTGATTCATAACCACCTTCTTTATTACTTTGAGTTATATTGATTTCAAAGAACTTCATTTCTTTGTATTACATTAATTTGTACATAGTTATTTAACTAGTGCGGGTTATATTTATCAAGGAATTTTATTCCTTTAAGTTAAGCTGACTTTAAAGAACTTTACTTCTTTGAATCAAATTGATTTTTAAGAAACTATTGCTTTGAAACACGCTGATGTTCAGGATATTTTAGCACTTAAAATAGTATTGCTTCCTTTCAGGTAGATCTGATTATGATAAATAACAAACAAAATTAAATCCAGGAGAAAATAGTCAGCAAATACTTGTTTTTGTTTGTCAGAAATAATTCATTTACATGTTACCAAATGCTATATGAAATATTAATTCGAAGCATATTCCCTTTAAACTATAAAATAACAAATACTAATGGAGTACCAAAAGAGATTTCACACAGCCATATGATATATTGAGGTTACTATGAATTCTTGAGGACAATACTGAATTATATCAGACGAATACACAGCAGTTAAATTAAACCTATATTGGGCGAGTCCCTGGCCAAGTCTGATATAGGGTTTCAAGCTGTGTACGTGTCCAATAGAATTAGGATAATGGCCTCTTTATTTCCTTCTTTTCATTTTGTTGTTGACATTTTGACAGAACTTTGTTGAAAATTCAAAATTAGGCTAGATGGAGTACGATATGCATTTGATAGAGATGTTTTGGACTCTGAAAATAGAAAAGCGATGTTATACGGGGTAAGATATGCATTTGATAGACTCGGGTACGTGCGGACGTCAGCAAAGTAAATACGCTGGTTATCAGCGGTATCTGTTAGCCACGCGAGGTGTTGAAATCTACCGTGGCGATAACGTAGATAAAACCGCTATTGTCAATATAACTGATATATGAAACAATGCGGTGATAACTGTCTGATACAGTAAGATGATGTCAGATATAAAGTTACACATTAACCAAATAAATATAACGTTGAAAGTTTGTTAAATTGGCTACCCAACCTATATATGTAGATGTACCTCTGATACGTTTAAACTGCAGTCACTGAAGTCTAACGACAATTGGAGTAGCAGATATTGTTTGCCACTCTCTCTTAAATATTATAAGTCCATTTAGTAAAATTCGTACTGACATATTATCCCACACTACACCATAACCCCTCTCCGCTTTTACCTCTAGATCCTTTAATATACGAAAATGTCATCTAGTAGTCATATTAGATTTTGGAGGAGAGTGTAAGATACAGAAAGATGTTCCAATTCCAGACGCTTCTCGTGTTTCTTTAGCTGTCCAAGCGTTTACAAGCATCATGATCTAACCGATTGAGCTGGCTAATGACAGAATGGTGGTGGTGGTGGTGGTAGTTTAACCTCTATATCGGTAGTAACTCACCTTGAATATACAAGAGCATAGTTCAGCCACCGCGTCGTTCCTGGACAGTCTGTCAAGCAGTTTACAAGTAGGCCTACTAATAGCTTTCACAATGAACTGTTAACTTCTGTACATGTCAGTGCACAGGCACAGTGTGAAAAGCCGAATAAATGAGCACATGATCTACCAAAACCAAAGTTTCAACATCCGAGAATCGAACCAGAGGCACCGAATTCTTAGTCCGAGGCTGCACCTGTTTAAAACCCCCATATGTTATCTTAACGGTGTCCATCTGGGCACCATGAGACCATGCATGCAACAAGCTTGCGATGTACCTCATACCGCAAGAAGATAACTCCGAACAAAATCTTGACACCGAAAGATCGCTGACCGGAGACCTTTTAAATTTAACAATTTCAGTCCGTTCAGAAGCCGGTATCCCATCAGTGTAATGTGACGCAGGTTTTTGTCAGTTTCTTTAACGACGGTGGTGATAGTCAGTCGTACTGTCGTATTGTCACCATCGTACTGTCGCCTTCCTGTTAGGCATGCACATAATTAGCATTAGCATTAAACATAATTATAAAAGCCTGAACAGACGGTAGGATTTTGAAGTACAACACCAATTAAAACTAAGATGTACAGGCAAATCTTAATGTGTGAAGGCTACTATTTCTTGAAAGTCTACTGTAGATGTAAGGGATAGGACATGTTCTATTTTGAAAATCTTGTCATACAGATTTCTACAGACCTCTCACAATGACAAGTAACAGATAACCAAATTATCTCCTGATAATGGGTGTAATGAATGAAATTCCAGAACAATTAGGACTAAAAGGTCAACATAGTAGTAAGATGGGGTAAAAATGATGTTGAAAAACTCTTCAGGAGACCCAAAGTGGTGTAATGTTCGAATCCCAAATTATTCCGAAAATGATTATGTCACGGTATTGAACTGTTCTCTAATAAGGGGAGGGGAGGTAGTTTGTAGGCGGCCGGATAGCTTAGTCAGTAGAGCCACAGTACGATATTCCGAGGGTCTCAAGTTTGAGTCTCGGTCAGGCTTCACATTAAAAAAATATTTTTTTTTTTAAATGGAGGTGTTTCAATCATTACTCATGGCGAAAAAAGTATTTAGTGAGTTAAGTACGTAAAGGATCAATGTAAACGGATCCTTTTTAGGGAAACCTCAGACGATTTCTACAGTGTAGAATTACCGTCTGAATGCAAGTGTAATTTAATAGGCCTCAACAAACGGTAGGATTTAGTTGTACAGCACTAATTAGAGATAAGATGTACACTTTTCAAAGCTATTCAGACGGTAATTCTACACTGTAAGAATCATCTGAGGTTTCCCCTAAAAAGGATCCCTTTACATTGATCCTTTACATAATTTACTAACTAAATACTTTTTTCGCCATGAGTAATGATTGAAACACCTCCATTTAAAAAATATATATATTTTTTTTTTAATGTAAAGCCTGGCCGAGACTCAAACCTGGGACCCTCGGAATACCGTACTGTGGCTCTACTGACTAAGCTATCTGACCGCCTACAAACTACATCCCCTCCCCTAATTAGAGAACAACATAATCATTTTCGGAATAATTTGGGATTCGAACAAAGCACAACTTTGGGTCTCCTGAAGAGTTTTTCAACATCATTTTTACCCCATCTTACTACTATGTTTACCTTTTAGCCCTAATTGTTCTGGAATTGCATTCATTACACCCATTATCAGGAGATAATTTGCTTATCTGTTACTTGTCATTGTGGGGGGTCTGTAAAAGTCTGTACGACAAGATTTTCAAAATAGAACATGTCCTATCCCTTACATCTAGACTTAAGGTTTCTGAAATCAAGAAATAGTAGCCTTCACACAAGATTTGTCTGTACATCTTAGTTTTAATTGGTGTTGTACTTCAAAATCCTATCGTCTGTTGAGGCCTTAAATTTTATATTGCTTTGAAAAATGTACATCTTATCTCTAATTAGTGCTGTACAACTAAATCCTACCGTCTGTTGAGGCCTTAACGCACCAGTATAAATTCTTAAACCTGGTAGTTCTGTCGCATTGCCAATACGTTACTTTCGAATATTTTAAATGCTTTTAAGTTCTTTCATGGAGTCGCATTAAGTGCCCCTCCAAAATGAACACAGAAGTTTGTCTTTTTATGTCCGAAGGTACATAATATAGACAATAGTGTACGCGTCTGTTTTACAATTTCAGTGTTCTTATTGAGTCTTTAAAGTAATTTTCATTTACATGTATGTTCAATACAACCCCTGTCACACTGGGCTGCGAATGTGAGCGACAAACTTGCGAACGGCATTCGTGAGATAGTTTCAAAAATGTCTCGAAATCTCTCAGTTTCGTCGCACGAGTCGCATGCATTCGTTTTCTTGTCACTTGTATTTCCAACATGTTGAAAAAATTCGTGCGAGTTAATTTCTGACAATGTATTCACAAAATCAACACATGGATCGCAAACCCATCTCAAACCGTTCTCTTTGTGGTTTCCACGAATTAAGCCAGCAGATAATATAAAGTTCGGCATTTTAAGGCCCTTAAGAATTCCTAAAAACGAAGTTAAGTAAAGTCCTGTCCCAAATCAACTAAGTTCCTAGAAAAATTGACAACCTAAAACCAATAAAAGAAATACGGTCTTTTTTCTTTGCAACACAATACGATATATAATCTTTAGAATGGATTTAGCTCAATACAGGTTTGGAGCAGTACCTCTAGACGCTTGCGGAAATCATGATCACAATATAGACAAAATTTTATCGTGTGTTTTTTTCGCCGATTTTTACATTTTTCATTCATTATCATACATTTACGCAACGGAATGAACTTTAATAGGTCTAATTCATCTTTTCACACCGATTTGTGTATGATAATGCATGAAAAATGTAAAAATCAGCGAAAAAAAACGATATTTGTCTATTTTGTGATCATGATTTCTGCAAGCGTCTAGAGGTACTGCTCCAATCCTGTATTGAGTTAAATCCGTTCTTAAATATATCGCAAGAATATCGCACGATTATCGCACGAGACATTTTTGTCATCTGTTTCGCATGTTTGCGAACTTTTTGTACTGGCGAAATACGCGGGAAAATTTATGCGAAAATCGCACGACAGTTATAAAATGCAATAGAGAAAGAAGAAAAGGCAGATAAAATAAAAGCAAACTCGAATTTCAGCAGTCAGACATCATCTGAGATGGATCAACCATTGGATGAGAACCCTAATTAGTTTGCAGACGACAATGCCATGCTGAAGGATGCAGGGTGTCTCATTGCTGCTACTGCGGTCCAAAAAGCCACGACAAAAGCCAGAGACCAAAGAAATGAAGATCAAGAAATGGAGTAGTGAATGGGTGGGTGAGAGAATGACTTTTAATGAGACCTAAGTATGGGGTGTACGAGAAGCTCATGAAGCATCTTAGAGAAAGTGATGAAAATACTTTCAAGAACTTTGTTACAGTTGACCTGGAGTCAGATAATGGTAGAGAATTTAGGCCCAATACATTAAAAGATATAAAAGAGAGAAACAAATTTCAACTGTCCCCTCAAATGAAGCTTGCCATCACGCTCAGGTACCTTACCACTGGGGATTTGCACATGTCATGTGGGTTGAGAGTGGCCCACAAAACCGTCGCCAAAGTTGTGCGAGAGATGTGTCAGGTCATATATGAGCACTACCAGGAGGAGCATTCAAATTTCCAACAACAGAAGAGGATGAAGGGTTTATCAAGGCAATGGAACTTCCATCGCTGCAAACATGTAAAGATACAAGCTCGGTCTAGGTCAGAGAGCGTCTACTTCGACTACAAAGAGACTTTATAGACTCAAACTGCAAGATTACATATGTTAATGTTGACATATATGGTACTTGGTGCTGGAGTGCTTTGTGAGTCTGACTCCATTATTTCTGTGTGGGGCCTTGGTGCAAGTAGAGTGTTTCCTTTACATCGGCGTGGCACATTGAAAATACTGTTGCTAGGACAGATATCAGTTTAAGATTTTAAAAGCGCGAGTAGTAGTTTGTGTTTAAAGGGGTCCATCCGCTCGCTTAGCTTTCGTTGTCGGGTACACAACGGTAAAATTTGTACATTTACACTATCTTACGAAAGACCGATATGATCATTTCAACTTCATGAATTCTCGATTTCATCGTCATGAATCACAATTTTAACCTCGTGAATTCCCGTTTTCAACATACGGAATTCACGAATTCACGATTTCAGCTTTATGAATTCACGATTTCAACTTCACGAATTCATGAAAAGCAAAGGCTTTTTTACATCTACTTAATTGTATGTTGCGCACACCATTAACATGTTTATTTTTTTAGAAAAATAACATAATACGCTAGGCTTATTTCCTATAAGTCATCAAGCACAATTTATGATTTTTAGCTATTATTATTCATGTAGGATGTAAGTGCATCAATGTATGAATAGTTATCATATTCCGTCATTCTCTGGGTCATGTAACAATCAATCAATGACCATGCGCATTAAATGTTATTATAAGACATGTAATATATTCGTCAACAAGCAAGCAAACAAACAAACAAAGTTTAAACATTTACACTATCTTACGAAAGACCGATATGACCATTTCAACTTCATGAATTCTCGATTTCATCGTCATGAATCACAATTTTAACCTCGTGAATTCCCGTTTTCAACATACGGAATTCACGAATTCAGCTTTATGAATTCACGATTTCAACTTCACGAATTCATGAAGTGAAATCATGAATTCATTCATGAAGTTGAAATCGTGAATTCACGAAGTTGAAATCGTCAATTTCATGAAGTTTTGAAATCGCGAATTCATGGAGATTAAATCGGGTATTCAAGAAGTTAAAATTCCCACCGTGTTTCGTACTATCTGCAGTACAGTACATTTTCTGTACTTTCTGAACATAATACAATTCGAAACAAGAATTTATAAATATAAACAAAATTACAGGAAGTAGATTAAACTAATAAAAGGAATGCTTGGTTTATATACATTCATCTGTGAAAATCTTTACTTAAGTACAGATACGATCTCATAACGTGACAAAGAACTTTTCTGAACAAATTTTACCGGAAGCGCACAAGTTCTACCGGAAGTGACATTTCCTCTTGGTGTGTCACAGTCATACAACTTTAGTAATGAAATCATTGTATATGGCGCCTTGAAAACTATGTTAACATATTTCTACTTTAGGTTCGTAATATATTTTGATGGCAATTAAATTAATGTGAAAAGTTTTATGCATGTACTTTTAAAATTTCAAAGCGGCGAAAAAGATTTACTAATCGGGAATGTAATTTAAAGTTTAATTTAGAATGGATGTGACAATCACCGATGACAACAGATATTTTCAAATGAATATCTAAGAAATTATAAAGGAGAAAAGTTGTTGATATTCCTTTGTCTCGAACAGTTTTATGATTAATGGTTCAGTAACATTATAGAAAAAGTGAACATTTTAAACTACGAGTGAGAAATGTATGGAACGGACAAAAGCATTGAAAATGTAATTCTAAGTTGATAGATATTGAGACAAGGTTAATATTTTTAGTGATGTTCGCTTTGAAAATGTGTGTTCTCTTTAGCGTCTCATAAATAAGTAAACGGTAAAAGAAACGTCTTGAATTTGGAAATTCGGCACAAACAAACGGGGATATAAATATATATGAAAACTGAATTACTGGAAGAAGGGTCCGGGGAGGACATATTAAATGTAGACATGACGACCGATGAAACATTATCGACAATCGCAACGTCAGAAATTTCATCATCGACAACTACAGTAACGGCGACTGTTCAAGCTACAGACGTGGGCAAAGATGATGATTATGGTGATGATGAATTTTATATATTTTTGTAATGGCTATTGTCGCTGGCACTGTGGCTTTTAATAATAGCTTATCATAATCATATGCTTCATCGTAAAATCTCGACGCAGACGACAACAGAATATGTAAGTTTATACATGCATTTCATTTTTGCATCCTTTCATTCCTTTTACCCTGGATTTGCCTTGTTATTGAATTCCAATTTGTTTGCGCTGCGTGATATGTTTGGTTCTGGGCGATATACAGATATAACTATATACTAACATTTTAATTATCAAGTCAACATGGTTAGTTTCGAGCGATAAAGAACTAAAATGGATTCTAATGCTTCATATTTCGGGGCGACAAATAATGGAAGTAGATTTTAATCTAGTAATATAGAATTATATTTGATTTTAAGCGATAAAGAACTAGTTGTCCGCGAGATTAAAAATGTAATAGATTTTAGGCCACATGTATGGTTCAGGATAATTCATTTAAGAGCATGTATGTGTGTAACACCGCACTTTGGGGTCAAACGCACTTTGGGGTCCGACCCCAAAGTGCGTTACACTTCGCACCGCACTTTAGGGTCCAACGCACTTTGGGATTGACCCCAAAGTGCGTACTTATGCTACATATCAACGCACTTTGGGTTCAAAAATTTTGAAGGTGTCATCTGAGTTCTGCTTTAATACTGAGTTCTAACTTATTTTCGATCTGTGACATTGAAATATTTGAGGTGGAGTTCAAGATGGCGGTTTGATGATTAAGTGATAAAAGTTACTTGAAATATCTAAAATTGTGTCCATATAACAAAGTATTCTAGTACATAAATTGTTAATGTATCCTAAAAGTAAAAGATGCTGCGAAAAAAATATCATGTTCTGTCAGTCATTTACTTGATAACTTTTTGTGCCATATTAAGCCCCATTTTAAATATGATGGGGATGAAATAAAATGCAGTTAATATTTTTTCCTAACAAACTATGAGATACTCGATTGCAATGTTCTGGTGAATTATCCAGTTTCTAGATCAGACTATAAATAGTGATTTTTACAAATACATTATTAAGTTTATCAACAAACTTAAGTTTTTTGTAAGCCTCGTAACAACCGTTCGCCAGATGGGAAATCTTACATACTTCTTTAGAAAGGGCAAACATGAATTTTTAATGTTTAAATTATAATACTATCAGAAAAATTTAAGATACATGTTACCTGAATAAAGTAGCGATAAATGTGAAAAAAATTGTCATAAAAGTAGCAAAATGTAAATAATGTAGTATTTGACTCCCATATAAAATACTGATTCACTATAACAGTACTCATTGCCAAAAGCAACAGATGAAATAAAATGGTTAAGATAATTGGCCAATGAGTAACTTTTTGGATACTATTGCAGTACACCAAAATTTTAAGAAAAAGCTTAAGAATACAAATGAAAGCACAATGGGCCTTTAAAACGTTATTTTATAATAATCGGGGGGGAATCGAGACCCCACATCCCGTCTGGACCCCCCAGTGAGAACTTTACATTATTGTATTTTCTGATCGCAATCAGGAAATACAGCTGCAACATACAATCTCTGGCACAGGCGCTTTTCATTTGACAAACCTTCAACATCTCAAAACAGCTTTAAAATTAGCGCATGTAAAAAGAAAGAATATTTTTATTTTGTTACAAGTATTTCCAACATAATTACACGCTTCAAGAGTTTAAAAATTAGTGTTGCGCTTTATAGAAATTGTCAATAACCAATACCAAAATACGCGGATGAATATTATTTTTAATAATTGAAATGTTTTTAGCGGTGTCTTACATACTTTCATCGAAGTAGCGGAATATATACATGCTGTTTTTGGCGAGAAGATTTTTTTGCTAAATTATTTACATCAGTTAGTTAAACAACAGGTTTATCGTTGAACAAAATACCTTCGAAATTAATAAGGATTACAAACCCTGGAAATTCTTATAGAATTATTTTGAGTTTATTTTCAGTTTTCTTCGCTATAACTTCTTTCCGTGGTTGCAGGGGTACGTTGCTCCGTCCAAGGTGCGATATGTCTGGGGTTCAAATCCCAGTCGAGACAAACTATTTTTAAGTGTCTTTTTTAAGCCACGATATGCAGAGAAAAAGTGTGGCTGTCATGAAAATTGAAACACTAAATGATTTTTGATGCAACTCTTGCGTCATGCAAAATTTCCGTATGTATCAAACTCAAACTGTTACAGTAAAAATCTCTAAACGCAAGTCGCTGCATCTCGGGAATTATAGTAAATATATCAAGCAACTGAATGTACTGATGGGGGGCTATGAGAGCAGAATGTTTCAGACTTATATTTTCTTTCTTTTTGCTAAAATGTGTACCAAAATAAAAGATTTATGCACATTGCGCTATTTTATCCTTATGTTGTGTTCAACCATTATATATATGGGTTTATGTGGTTGACTATTATTTTTGTTAATATTCCAGAAATTTTCATTTGAGGTCTACATTCGGACTGTTAATTCATGCAAAATTTGAAAACCTAAACTGTCAATTAATAAATGACATTACCAGCAAGTATGACGACTTTTCATTATCAGATAACACATAACATTTTACAACATGACGGTTCCTTTTCAAAAATTATTCTAGGACTGTTCATCATTAAATACTTTATGTCATTTTATATATTGAATTGATAATAAAAAAACTGCAAGTGATGCAACATTTTTATTGAACATAAAATTATTAACATTTAGATTGTACCATAATTGAGATCAATAAAGATTACTTCTTGTGATGAGTATTAATATTATCTATTACGGACAGAGGTTGTCTTCTCGACATAAAATTACGTTTTCAGAAAATTATTCCCATTTCATTTATGACGACGTTCGATAATTATTAAGCTAAACTATTTCTTGAAAAAAATATATATCTGCAAAGCTTATTCAAACTGAATCAACTAATTGAAAATTTGATCAGGAAGTTATATCTTCTTTTTTTTTCCGGCAACACTCCAACAACTTATGGTAGTTAATCGATAGATTCTACGTGTATTTTTTTAACCTCACTAGCTTGAATATATTACTGCGGAAAATCTGTTGTAACAGGTGTGCGGTTATTACCTAGGGTTCCTGTCGACCTATTTTCCCGCAAATATGAGGAACATCGAAGCCACCGTCAGAATGCTATGAATTGGTGTTATAAATGGCGATGTTTTTTTTGGAAGTTTTTGTTTGAAACTTCATCCAAATCCCTCCAAGCGCGTTGCACGTCGCGGAGAAGGCACAGGCAAGGTCATATTCAAGTCTTCATAGTTTACCAAGACGGTGATTGGTTGACCTGTTTTCGTGACTTACTCTGGGAGTGTTTTGGCGCTAATAGATGCCGTTTTGTTGTCGTCAGTCAGAAAGTTGATCTCGACGGATTTGTTCGTCTCCTTTACCACAAAGAACGAAGAATGAGCTTTCCAGGAAGAATCTGCTTGAAATAAAGACGTCCCAGATGCTAAATCTCGGACATATGGTTATTTCCGGCGCCGATATAATAACTTAAAAAACAACACACACTATTTGTTTGAAAAAACAAAAAAAACACAACATATTTTTCTTGTCAGTTAGTATTTTCAAGTGTTGTAAAATGAATAGAAATTACTCTTATGGCCGATTAATTTTTATTTTTTAGAACACAAACATTAGTTCTTTTTTTTTTATTTTTCAATATACTAGTAACATTAATCACTTCAGCGCGCGTAAATTCGTTTTCAAATTAAGTTCTAGATTGTTAATGGACTTCCGATGCTCGACTGTAAGTAATTTGTATATGGTATGCGGGGTTTTTTTTTTTTTGTTTTTTTTTTTTTAATTAAAGGGATTCTTATTTCTTTTAATATTTTTTATGTATCTTCATAATCTGTATTTGAAATTTGAATTTATTACACATGGATTATCAAATTATGATTGCTTGCCTAGAATTGAATAAAATTCTAATTACACAATACGGGTCATACTGGATCTTTGCGTCTTTCTCTGAATTAATTATTTTCCTTGTTAAAAACATATTTGACCACATATTCTGTCAATTAACTGTTCATACTTTCCGATTTTTGTTGTACGGAAACACATTGTTTCTATTTTGTTTTCTACATCAATTCAGACTATAATCAGTTATGGGAATCACCACCGGTAAAAGATATAGGTACTGGTCATGTTTTTACCCCAAATATTTGAATGTTCTTGGATTAAAATGACGATAGTTAACTAAACACTGGTTGTATAAATACTGACTGTCTTAATTCTATTGTGTGATTAGTGAATATATGAGACTTTCACTACAAAATATTCTAAACAAAGAGGCACATGTTTAAATTTATTCCTATACAAATAAAAGATCAGGAGTAGGGATCTGTTCAATGCCAGACATATTTTTTAAAGTACTTTTAGTTAAAAAGTTGTTAATTGAATTTATGCAAGATAAATATAAGGTATGGGATTTTTTTATTTTGCTAATGTAAAATGTAATATTGCTGGAATTTTTTGTCGGAGGGTCCTTAGGTCGGTTTTGTAGTTAAATAGTTTTTTTTCGGCGATTATGGTTCAAAGAATATAATGTTTTTCAAAACTATATCTTTTCATCACCATCAGTTGAATTTTTAGTTAATGTATGCAAAATATTTACTAACAGACTATATGATATGCGCGTTCTATGAGCGTTTTCCGCGTTACAGGCCTCCTGGGTGTACTAATAAGTTTAGTTTTCCTTCAGCTTATCACGCAAGCATGATCCATGTCTCTGATGTAAGCGACAGTTTAACAAATTAATTGTCTTTAAAAAATATTAAGGACTATTTAATGGTTTTAACAACAAAAGAACATGCATGATATTGAGAATACGGTGTTGCCAACGTTCTAGTTAATGACCGCGTCAGGTAAAACAGTTGGTCGCTGCGTAAGTAATTGGAAATTGTATCAATAATAAAGAATATTGCCACTAAATTAAGGCATTTTCATTTATGCTTTTTGTTTAAAAAAATATTGATAAAGTTTTATTTTTGAAGGGTTTTCTACCAGAAATATTTATCAGACGTAAGATATGCCTAACCTGATTACGGCGGCAGGTTTATGACGTCCGAGTTATGAATTTAAAACAAAATCAAGAATTTTCAGAGAATTATTATCTTTAACAAATTGCAGATATTTTAAATTAAAGAATTGAAAATATTTTCCCATACTTGTAAATGTCTGTGATGCAGTGATGAGTTTAGCTTTAGAAAAAAAATTAAGGACTATTTTTGACCCTGATTACCGCGGCAGTAGATTTGGACGTACGGTTATTAACATGGGTCGGATAGGGCCTTCCCCAAATAAACTAATACAGGAAAATAGATACAATAATACAGTACGATTTTAGTTGCAAAAGATTCAGAAATACCCAACAGAGCTTGCAGGCCCTTTGTTTATGAATTTGTGACTACTTAAAAGTTACATTTAAATAAAATATTTAAATAATTTTTGTCGTCGGCTAAAATCAAAACATTCTACGTTTACATTAACTGTTTAATTAGTTTTGTTGTAAATCTTCATCAAAATATTTTGCTTTCATAAATTGGGATTTTTAACGGGAAACCCCACGTAACACTAAAGTTAGTATACGATTTAACATGCAAATGAAGACTAAATGAGTCGTTATGCGCTACGTCACAGTTTTATAGTGCTATCCGGACACAGCAATGTGATATTTTCTTTTGGTGCAAACACACTATTAACCGTTTAGCTTCACGGGTTGCAAACTAAATCTGGGGTTCAGTAAAAGTAATGCATCTTCGTAAAAGATTTAAATTTGTATGGAAAAACATCCGTTTACAATGCGGAAATTATACCGTTAAATTTAGGACTTCCACTTATAGTCTGTTTGTTGATTTTAATACTGATGTAGGGATGATCCGAAGGCGGAGTTTCTCATGCAAACAGAAAATTGTACTTCCCATTTTTCGCCACACATGAGGTTACCTATTTTTTATGCTAAAATAAAACTCAATTTTGGTTGTTTTGGACACAAAAAATAAGAACCTGGAGTTCGCTATAAAACCCATTTATTATGAAATGTCGCTATTTATTTTTTATTGAAATTTATTAAATGTAACTTTAAATAAGTTTTATTGATATTTTTTGTGTACTGCCTGTTACGGACTACTACTTAAGGCGGATCTACACCTAGTCAAGTTTTAAACTCGCACATTTAAGATAAGCTAAAATAAGATGGACCATTTTCAACATATAATCAAGACAATTTTTACTGCAAATTGTCTTATTAAGATTTCCCAGAATTTATACCTTTGTCTACTGCTAAGACTATTATATTTTTATAAAAATCGATATAAATAAAAATAAACGAGAAAATGATGCAATTTAGCTAAAAACAATGGAGTTTAATGAAATGTGTACATTCTTTTTTGAAATAAATGGAAAATGTGAGAAAAATATATTTTGAGCTTATTTATTGATACAACATTCTTATTTGATGAAAGTTCTCTCACTCATTTAAAATCCCTCTTGATTCTACTATAATTCAGGACACATGTTTTGCCTCTATTCAATACCTTGATTTTTTGTAATACTTGGCTTTGACTACAATATATTATTTGAAACATCATGAGAATTCATTTTATTGATTGAATTTTTATGACCCCAAAGTGCGGTCGCTTGTCTGATGTTAAAAATGCATATGTACCTGTATAACGCACTTTGGGGTCAAAATTGGACCCCAAAGTGCGTAACGCACTCTGGGGTCGGACCCCAAAGTGCATTTGACCCCAAAGTGCGGTGTTACATATGTAGTTGGAGGCGGTCCTGCAGTATAGAATTATAAATGATTTTAAGTCCACATGTTTGGGCCAGGCAATAATGAATAACAATAATAACAATGTACAGCGGATTCCAATGCCACATAATTAGTTCCTGCTCGATTTTAATTGATATTATTGGAATTTAAGACGTAAATTTTCGGGGCGATAAATTTTTTACTGAAATTATAGCAATACATGTGATAGTTTCGGGATTATATTAACATACATGTTTGATTTTTATGTCACGTGATGAGTTTGAGCGAATTTTATGAATCTTTAATGATTAAGGGCAAGTGATCATTATATCTTGTATGGATTTGTAAGACCAACATGAACGAGTTCAAGCGATGTTATTAATTACTATGAACTCGGAAGCCATTAGAATATAATGGTCCGGAAAAATGGTAATTAATTACCTTATCAATATATAAGGAATTAAGACTTTAGTCTGAGTAAATTATGCAAAAGAGTTATATCTTTCAATTCACTAATGGTGAAAAATATTATATAACTTCTTAAGCAATTCATATTCAAGTTTTCAAATTTTTAGCATCATTCAGCAAATCAATTGCCTTTGGGCATTTACAAAGAAAACACATGAGTATGGCAAAGACATACAATACAGAATAGTATTAATAACAATACAAATTCATTTACAAACAAAAACTTTCATGAAACAGTTAAAGTTTCAAGGGTATTTTACGCAATTCAAAAGCATTTCTTTAATAAATTCCGATAAATAAATCAGTTTCTTTTTGCTGTTACAAGACATAATACTATTACATTTTATTCCAAGGAAGGCCATGATTATGTTACCAAGGTATTTCTGCCGAATTTGAGAGTATTTTGTACAACATAGGAGAAAATGATTTATTCGGTTTCTGTTACATTTTGATTGCACATTTATACATAGACGGGAATTTTCTTATTTTCTATCTAATCTTACTATATCTGCTAGTATCTTACCTCTAAATTGTTGTGAACAAAGTCTAAACATGTAAATTGGTTTCTATGCATTCATTTGGTAATCTTATCTACAATAAGTTTTATAGCTAAATGTTTTTAAATTGTCTGGTAAAAATCTGAATTTCTAGATATATTATTTAACGATGTATTCCATTTTGTATTAAACTGATCACGTAAATGTTCTTTTTAACAGAGGAAATAATTCATACTTGTATCGAAGTTAAGTCTTATATGCGAATATCCAAGGTGATCTAAAAGGAATTTGAATGCGACTTGCCCCACAAGAAATATTTACATTGTTGCATTGGTCATATAAGCATTTTAAAATAGGCATGTTTACAGAATTTTTAATTTTTTCAACCAGTATTTGAGTGCTTCTCTTTTGCAAACAATAGACAATGGAAATATCCTAATTCCCCATAAATTTGCCCATAATTTGGTGTCTGTTTACGTATTCCTAACAAATATTTTTAAAAAAATTTATATGTAGTTTATCTATTCTTTGAATTGTAAACACCCAATTTCCTTATCCATAAAAGCAAAATGGTAAACCATAGAATTAAAAGTTGTAATTTGGTTTTTGATATCTAGATTTAACTCTATCAAAAAATAAAAATGATTATGGTATGCCTTTAGGGCCTGGTTGACAACGCTTTAAAACTGCATTAGAAGATTTCCAGTGTATGTGAATTTAACCCAAGATTGTGAAATTTCAAAATTTCAATATTTTCATTATTTATAAAAAAAGACGTTTTGTCAGTCTTCTTCTTTTTTCAAAAACAACACTTTTTGTCTTATTTACATTATTTCAAACCCCATTTAACGGTAAATCAAAATTTTCTTGTCAAACTGTGCCTGTAAACTATTAGGATCATTGTGAACAGTACAATGTCATCTGCAAAAGTATTCTATACATGTAATAGCTCTGTTTTTTTATTAGTCATTGCATTTAATTCAATATTTAGAGAAAATCATTTATGAAAAGTATGAATAGCAAAAGGAGACAATTTGGTTCTCCCTGTTTTTCAACCCCAACGTTACATCGAAAAAATTGGACATACGAATACTAGAAGATATTTTCACACAACAATTTTACAATATATTATATATATATTATTTAATCATGTTAATCTTTTAAGTAACGCCAAGAATTGAAGTTTTTATCCATAGTCATCTCTCCCAACAGTGTCAAATGCCCTTTGGTAGTCGTAAAAGGCACCAAGTTTTTCCTTTTTCGATAAAACTTTTTGAATAATAGTATGTAGCAAAAAAATGGCGTCGCTGTAGAAACGATTATCACGAAAGCCAAAATTGTTCATCACAGAAAATATTTTTTTCTTCACATCATTTTTTTTTCTGTTCCTAAGCGTTTTAAGAGAAAAATTTTGGCTATTACATTCACTAAGGTAATCCCTCTATAGTTAGAAGGGTCATGAACATCGCGCTTTCTTTATAAATTGGTACAATTATACCTTTACACCAGGCTCAGGGTAAAAATTCCTGATTGAATATTTTATTAAATATTATACAAAGATATGGTGATATAAAATCTTTTTCGCGTCAATAAAAAAGTCAGCTACATTGTTTTCGTAAAACAATTTTATGGCGGTTTAATAGTTTTTGAATTTCATTTACAGTCAAAAGGTGAATCTAAAACATCATTATACGGTTTTTCTCACGTGAGAATCTCTCAGAATCAGATTTAGTTGTATATTTGGTGAATTAGAAAAAAATTTAAAAAATTTTTTAAAGTCGCTTAAACTACATTGTTATGAGTTTTATCACCATTTTTTTTTTTTTATGTACTTCCAGAATTTGCGCGGGGACTTCTTACTAATCTTGCTAATTAGTTTTTTTGATTATAAAAAATTATTCTTTGCTGACTTTCGCTTTTGCGCATTCATTTTCTAAATTTTAAAAATGATATTTGTTCTTTCTTGGTTATGTTTTGAATACAGTTTAGCACGGAAAAATTAAGGTTTTGCATTCTCTACATTTTTCTATTGAACATTTGGAGGATTTTTTCTCTTTTAGTGATAGGGACAGCACGAAAATGTTTACCACAACTTTTGAAATGATAATCATCACAAGTTTAGAAAAAGCTTCAACGAGGCAGCTCACGTTCTATCAGTGATTAAGTTTATTTCTGTTTTCTGAAAATGTTGTAATTTTTTCATAAATAATACAAAAAATGTTTTAGATTAATGATTCATTGTTTTTTGTTTATTATTATCATTTTTTATTTTTAACAAATGAGTAAATTTTTTTATGGCCTAGATGGACTGATTCGGATACGGATTTGGCATTGTTGGTAGCAAGTTGAAACGGAGTTATTGTTGAAAAGAGGGAAGTGAATTTCTATCCGGTCATGTTCTACATTAAGTACATGTACACTCGGAGGGGCGTATGCATTTTTATAGGAGATTAGATATTATATATAAATTAAATACTGTAAACATTATTCTTGAAATTAACTGTTTGGTTTTAGACTGTTACACTTTTTTTTTTAAAGTCCGTTGATCCAGGAATGCCAATTATCGCTACAGCCCTATACAAGTATTGACGCACACTTGACAGTCGTTTTACGTACATAATGGATCTAGAAATTTCTAACCCGCTTTCTGCAATTCTCACTTACAACAAATATCATTTTTTGTTTTCATGGTCATCAATGAAACGAAAGATGAACACGTCTCTTTTAGATAGTCTTTGTAACATTTTTTAAACTTTTAAAGTCGATAGCTCATAGCCTGTATTGTTTTTGCTTTAAAAGTCCTTGTGTTGGAAGGGTTGTCTTTACGGAATTGCAGTCACCGTTTACCTGCATTTGATCCCTTAAAGGCGATTAATTGAGTTTCGAATTATGTGTCTTTGCATATCATTGTTTCTGAGATTAAGTGGTTTTGCCCTGGTTTTTCTTTGGATTTGGAATATACCAGAGGTAGCCAAAATCATCTTAACGATCTGATAAAATAAAACATGCTTAAGGATAATCTGAGCTGTGTAGGTGTTAATGGAAATTAATATGTTTATTTAGACGAATATACAGGGGGACATCAGGAAAGACCTCATTCATTAGTTCAGATTTGATAGCAGGAGAAGTCAATATACAGAGAGTTGTAACGGGGTATTACTTTATAATAGACTCTTTATCTAGATAATACCTATCATCTTTTTCTCGAGTAAATATATAGGATGTGAATTCACTAATTATTATCTAAATTGTGACTTCTAGAGTTCAATCGAAATATGATTTTTCAAACGACAGTTTTATTGAGTATAAATTTATGCTTTTTTGGACATGACGTGTTTCAAAATATTATTATCGTCGTTGTTGTTGTTTGTTGTTATGGGCAAATGTTAGAAAGAACATCACATGGTATTTGTCACATGTTTACTACTTATTTGATATTTCTATTTCCAAATTATTAAGTGATTATTGATAAGTATATTATTAAAACAGCAAGGCACCGCATTGGTTATGTTAACGTTCGTCAAGTACTATTTTAAGCAATAATATCAATATTATTTTTATTATTACTTAATTCTTTTTTTTTTAATAGACGTTGAAATTGGTCTATGGACAATTAATGTCTCTTTAATCGGTCTGTGTAGTACGTTAGTTTTAAAACTTGGTCATTTATTTGTGTTTTTTGGTTAAGTTTTGCGTAGTTCATTACTCTCCGAACAAAACTGCCCTTACTCGACCTTTAGTGATAGAGAAAATCTCGCTCGCTCGCTCTCCTCTCGCGCTCTTCTCTATTAGTTTTTCTGTTATTGCTTTTCTTTTGGTTATTTACATTTTTGGTTTATTTCTCAAGGTACTAACCTCTGTACACGAGAGCGATTCGATACTTTCCAGATTGCTGTATATGGTAGCCAGGCAGCACCAGAACGTTCGAGTAATTCAACACGTTCCGTTCTTTATCTGAAAACAGTGCTGTCTTTCAAAATTCAAAGGGATTAGTTAAACAGCACACAGATGCAAATTCTCACAAAATAATTCCAGGACAGCGAACTGATTCATTGCATCCTTCGTTCATCGAAAAGGAAACACCTACTTCCAGTGACTGTCATTGTTTATGGAACAAACGGCGTCAAATAATTATTGTTTTTAAAGCAAGCGACAGCCAACATTGAGTATGCCAAAATTTATGACAGTTTCAAGTTTTTCTCTGGGGAAAACGTTCAAAAATTCGCAAAACAAAACTAAGTCAGTGGTGTTGACAGTGATTATGAACGGGTTTCCAATTTTCATAAAATATCTGGACATGGAAGCTTTTAGCAATTGTCGTTGATAAAGATGGCAGCATTAAAGAAACGTGAATGCCAACAGAAAAACAGGATACAGAAACTTACATTTATTGGTTAAACTGTGAATTGGTGGAGAACGCTTGAAAGAGTGGAAAGCTACACGATCAATGCAACTGAAGTGTCTGATTCAGAAAAAGAGTCGAAGTTGAAACCCAAAACAAAAGTCAAACGACATTGTTAATAAGGTGCACACGATGGTATGAACAAGATCGAATAAATACAAACATTTCTCAGCAAAAA
Organism: Ruditapes philippinarum; assembly: GCF_026571515.1. Taxonomy (NCBI): domain Eukaryota; kingdom Metazoa; phylum Mollusca; class Bivalvia; order Venerida; family Veneridae; genus Ruditapes; species Ruditapes philippinarum. Next base: position 7,827 of record NW_026864698.1, on the reverse strand, counting down.
TGAAAGGGACACATTCAAACAAGCACTTGCTGAATACAGTCCACTCCGTGCAATAAAAACACATATGTTAAATGTACCAGATACTTTCAAATGATTCCACTTCAACCAAATCTTCTTCAGGAAGTCATGAAGTTTCGATAGTTTTAAGAAACTAACAATTCCGTTTTGAGAAATTTTGAAATTTGGTGCGGAGTGACGATTACTGTGAAGTTTCCTGAAAGAATGTATTCAACTCTGATTTTTAAGAAAGTTTTGAAGGTGAAACGCTGATCTTGGATATACCAGGTATGCTAAACGTCACTCCAGTTGAAATATTGACGAGATCATATCAATTGAAAATGTTCCAGATAAGAAATCGAACTATCTCTGAATCAGAATAAACCAAAGCGGAAAGTCAAATGAATGTATAAATGAATTAGAATTAAATCACTATTTCAAACGGGAAAACAAATTGCAACGACATTCAAAAGTTTATTAAATAGCCTAATAAGGAAAATCAATTATTTCTGTGAAAAGGGTATACTTCAGTAAACATGAAAGAGTTTTTTAAAAATTAAAGTTGTGAATAAAGAAGTAAATGGTATGTAAATTACTGACAACATTCATAAATGTTGTTGCGGGAAGATTCGTGGATAATTGATGTGATTACGAAGATCCGGGGTGTTTTTATGAATGTTAAATAGACAACATCGCAAAGGAACCGAGAAAGCATTGACTTGGAAAAAACGATCATACAATAAAACAAAATCAAGATATCTAAAAATGTACCAAAAATTTGAAATTCAGTACCCTAATTCTAGACATTACAAGCATATTCAGTATAAAAACAGAGGGACACGGAGAGGTTTAGAGAGTTTGGAACGGTAAGAGATTTACAGCAAACGCAGTTGTTACTTCCGGCGGGAAGGTCATCTCTTGAAGCACAACAGTTAATAAATTAGACTATGAGAATGAAATGCAATGATCGTAATTAAAATTGTCGAAGAAAGAATTCTACGACGTGGTTTAAGCACTCCTATTAGGAAACTAGCGGTATGGGAGATTGTTTTTGATTGGAGAGCTGAAAGGTGAAACAAAACCGCTAGCTCCGTCTCGTTGATGCATGTTTTTGATGCGAAACGTAATCTGAAATGAACAATGTCAAAAAGACGAAGATCTTTACTTGCAAATGTAATTCACCTAAGGATAGCATTTATGTGCGTTTATGACTAGCCCTGGGAGGATGTAAGAAATACATGGCAATGGCAAGGCATGAAGTCCAATTCATGCAATACGTTACAACCGGTTTAAACGAGGAACATTGGTTGTTTGCGGTTTCGAACTTTGTCCGAAACGTGTGGTGGGCTCGAAGCGGCCGTTTATGCAATTTTTTTTTGAGAGCCGACAAATTTATGAAATTTTTCAATCGAAAGCAACGGAATACGTCGAATGCAGTATTCGTATTGCTGATTACAAGCCTGCGTAAATTTAATTAGGGTTATTTTAAGTGACATGTCCGTGTCCTGTTCCTAGTGCGAACTTTACACAGAAACTAACTTTTTCAAAATATTTTTAATGTTTAATATATAAAGGACTTTTAAATATGTATACTGTTCTCTTCACGCATAATCCACAGTGTTTTGGATTGAACAATATATAAAATATGTATGGTGTTGATTATTGTATATTGTGTCAATACATTTATGTGTGTACGTTATGTAATATAATGTATGAATAAGTTATTTATTAAATGTACTGGATACTATTGTATTTCCAAAATGCATATAGATTTTCTATTAATAAGTAACATAAATTAGTTAGGGCATTTGGGTTTGGTAATGATTAGCCATGTAGTATCGGTGTTGTACGATCTGAGCCTCTAACATTGAATCATTTACGGTTCCGATTGTTCGATACGGAGATATTTTGATTACATTGTTGATGGGATTTATTCGGGTTACAACGAAAGTAATTGTTGTTCATTGATTGCGAATCATGTGTGAAAATTGATGATGTATAAAACAAGTTTAATTTTGGAACTTAATGTTTCATTAGTTTTTCTTTCAAAGGTCAGGCATTCTTGTTGCGGAGGAAGCAAGGTGTCAGTAAACAAGAACTCTTCTTTAGACTGTTTGACTAGTGACCTTCTGTTTGTTTGTTTTGTATTGTTATCCCAATATAACGGGATGGATGGATTATTTGTTTTCCTTATATAGCAATGTTAGTACATTTATAAATTTCTTGAGAATTCAACGAGTTGTTTCCATTTTCAAATTAAATTTTGTATACAAGTGTTACATATTATTATCTTATTTTTTTTTTGAGTTTGCTGTTTTTTGTTTTATTATCTATTACATGTATTACGGTTTGTTCAACGATATTGCACGTCAAGATGGAATTTTGACGGTAAAGTTCCCCATACAGTTATGTGAGTCACTAGAATGTCAAATACTTATATTTTCGCATATTTTTGTATTTTCCCAGTTAAAAACACACAGGTTTAAAATCATTTTAACAGTATATCATTGAATCGATCATCATATCATCAGTATTGTCATTGTCATTAGTCTAAGTACATCATCAACATTACATCATTGACAACGTATTATTCGTTATCATCGTAACCATCATTCATATCATTATCATCATCATTATAATCATAAATCATATTAAGAGTATCGCATATCATTTATTCATTTATCATTTTATATCCCGAGTACATCTTATCATATCAGTTCATTATACTACAAGAACTTCATTATCATCACCGTACATATTTCATCTCAAGTTACATCATTTCATAACTTATACTTCATTATCATAACCAGTTACAGCATTTCATCACCAGGTACATCTTATCTCATAGTACTCATTTCATCACATGTACATTCTTATTCATACCGTAAATTCATTATCACACCAGCATCTTATCCCAGTACATTATTATCAACATCGTACTCTTTCATCACAGTACAATCATTTCATCACCACGTTACACATTCTTATCCTCACACAGTTCATTCATTTTCATAACCAAGTACATCATTCACACTAGTCTCATTATTTCAACATGCACATTCATTTCTCACCAGTATATCTATCAACATAAGTTTATTTAATTTCATTCACCAAGCGCACATTATCATCCATCAGTTTACAGTCTTATTCATCACCAGTTACTCATAATTCATACCCGTCATCTAATCATACCAAGTACATCATATCTCACTAGTATATCATATTCATCACTTGTAAATTAATTAATTCACGTCATTTCTTCTCCAGTACTCCATCATCACAGTACATCATTATCATCACCAGTATATTAATAATCATTCCCAGTACATCTAATCATCACCAAGCAATAACAGTAATATTTACAACATCAGTTCATCTTATCAAAAATAAAAAATTACTTAATCAACACATCGTCATTAATCATACCCTCATTATCATTCACCAGATTATAATAATAATCATCAACAGTATATTCATTATCATCACAAGTACATAATAAATCAATCACCGTACATCATAATCCTCACAAGATACATTCATTATCATCACCAAGTATATTCATTAATCAATCACTTGTTAAAAATCATATCAATCACCAGATTCTCATAATTCTCACCAGTAATCACAATCCATCACACCGTACATACTATCCATCACAGTATCTAATATATCCACCAGTCAAATCATAATCTCACCAGTCGTTTATCAAATCAGTTCACTCATTATCAAATAAAAATTATTATAACATCAGTCATTCATCAGTAACCAACACATCATTATTCATCCCAGTTATATTTATCATTCACAAGTACATTCATAAATCTAAAGTACATCAATATCATCATCCAGTTTTCATTATTATTCATCACAAGTACATTCATTATCATCACAGTAAATCATTTTCATCACCAGTACACCATTTATTATATCAGTACCATTATTATCAATAACCAGTCTCATTTACGATATAAACTACATTACCATTTTCATCCCAAGTAACCCTTCTCGTACATATACAATCATTTCATCAAAGTATCTATTTATCATTTCAAAAGAATTACTCATTATTCAATCACACAAGTCATCATCGATATATCATCCAATCGCATCATTCATTCACATCACCAGCTACATCAATTCATTTCATCACCCAAGCCTACATTATTATCTCACAGTATAAACTCGTTATCATCCCCAGTACATCATTATCGTCAACAAGTACATCATTCTCGTCACAGTACCATCATTTATCATCCATACATCATTTCATTCACAATCAATCATTATACATCACCAGCTATCTCTTTATCATCACAGTACATCGATCTTAATCATCACCAGTACAATCAATTATCATCACAAGTACATCATTATCATCAACCAGTACTCATTTATCGTCACAAGTACATCATTTATCGTCACAAAAGTAATCAATTAATTCATTACCAGCTAAATACATTATAATCACTAGTAATCAATTATCATCACACAGGTACACATCATTATCATCACAAGTACACAATCATATCTCACCAGATCACATCATTTATCGTCCACAGTACCATTCATTATCGTCAAAGTTACTCCCATTATTCGTCAAAGATACATCTCTAATCAATTACCAGCTACATCAATTCTCATACACTTGGTACTCATCTATAATTACAAGTACTCAACTTATTTTCATTTCATACATCAATATATATAAAGTACATCATTTCTAACTAGAATATCATTTCATCACAGCCCATGTAATTCATCATTGTAATCTTAATATCGATACATCATTTATTCATTTACAGTACTAATTTTTCATAACAGTACATCATTATCATCACTAGTTAATCATTATATCACATAACATCATTATCAATACGATACATCAACTTTCTCACAAGTCATCTTTCATAACGTACTTCTTAATATACATCACAGTAACTCATCTAATAACAGTACATCATAATTATTCCATCAACGTAATCATTATCATCACTGGTACATTATATTATAATCCAAGTAATCATTAATCATTATCAGTACAATTCATTATCATAAACAGTTACATCATTATTATACAGTAAATCATCATATATCATCACGTACCATGATCTATTCAACTAATACATCATTATCAATCACAAGTACCATCAAATTCATTCAAAGTACATCATTACATACACAAATACAATACCAATTAATCATCCCAAAGTAATCATCATTTCTTCACCAGCTAATCATTATTCTCAAAGTACATATTTACACGTAAATCATTATCTCACCAGTTCATCTATCACACAATATTTTCATTCATCACCGGAACATTACATATTATCATCGCGTCAAAATCTTATTCATCACAGTACACATTTACATCACCAGATAATTTATCATCACGTTCATCATTTTCTCACAGATACAATCATCTTTAAAATAAATCCAAGTACTCATCATTAATCAACCACCGTAACATCATTTCAATCCACAAGTACATAACCTTATCAATCACCAGTAACTCAATTAATCATCACTAGATAATCATTTCATCACATGTACAGACTTATCATAACCAAAAAAAAGATACATCATTTTTCATCACAAGATCAACTTATCTAACACAGTACATCTTATTCAATATTACTAATCATTTATCATTAACTACATCATTCAACATCCGTAATTCATTTAAAATTCATTTTCCAGTAATCTTTGTTTTTTTACCATAGATGGGTGAGTGAGTGGATGAGTGAGATGTGTGAGTTGGCTTGACGTGGTGAGTGAGTGAGTGAGTGGACGTGTGTGAGTGACGTGAGTGCGAGTGAAGTAGTGAGTGAGTGAGTGAGTGAGTGAGTGAAGTGAGCTGGTTGGTGAAATGTGAGTGAGTGAGTCGCTCTATGTGTTTCGTTTGCGACTACTAGAATAAGATTTATGGAAAAAAAAAAAGGGGCAAAAAGCTTAGCCGTTCCCTACTCGGAAAAAAATTGAAATGTTTTTTTTAAAATTCCCATGGGGGAAATATTTTATAAAAGGGGATTTCTGAAAAACTAAAATTGAGTAAAAAGTTATGGAAACTCCCCATTTTTTTAAATTTGTTTTGTTTTTTTTTTTAAAATGTAATTTTATATACGAAATTAAATTAAAATTTTATTTCCTACAAAAATTTATTCTGGTAATGGGAAAAAAAATTTTAAAAAAAATGACAAAAAAATTTTAAAACAAAAAATGATGGGGGAAATAAAAAATTAAAAAAAAACATCAAAAAAAAAATTTTTTCAAAATATTAAAAAAGGACCATTTACTAAAATTTCCCCCTTTCTACAAAAAATCTCCCGCCCTATTTTAAATGTTAAAATGTTTATATAGAAGAAGTTACAAGATGTTCCCTTTTTAAAAAAAATTGTCAAACTTAGTTCATTTAGTTCGGGGGAAACTTTTGAAAACTGCCCCCAAAAAAATTAAGGGCCCCCCGGTCAATATTTTTTTAGAAATAAAAAAATATATTTGACCCCCCTTAACACGTAGAAAAATGACCCTCGAATGAATGTGCCCTGTAGAAAATGTTTCCCCCCCCCAAACCTAAACTTTTTAAAGCCCTTTTGGACTTTTTCCCAAAAAACACTGTCAATAAAAGTTATCTAGATAATAAAAATTAAATTTTAATGGGGAAAGTGTTTCCCCGGGGGAAAAGATGGGAAGGTAGGGTTTTTGGTTTAGGGGTTTAAAAATAAACTTTTTTTAAAATTTTTTGGTTTTAAAAAAAATTCTACTGTATATCATACGTTTTTGGTATTTTTTAAAATTTCAAAAAAATATCGATTTGTAAGAATACATTTTTTTACTAATAATATACGGGTATTTTTGGTTGGTTTTGTTTTTTGTTGATTAAACCTATTATGTATTGTTTGAAATTTAGATAAAAAATTTTTTCCAAACCTCACCAAAAAAAAAATGTTAACATTATAATTTGTTTTGTTTTTGGTAATTAAACTTGCCACAAAAGTTTAAAGCGGGTTTAATGGATTTTTCTCCTGGTGTTTTTTTTTTTTAAATTTGAAAACGGAAAATTTCAAAAACTGGCACTTCCAAATTTGCGACCCCCCTTAAAAAAATTCTTAGGGTTGAAACCCCTCAAAAATCACACTTGAATCAAAGTACGGGGCCCGTTTTTTAATCCGTTTATCATAGAAAACTTAAAAATAGGGGTTTCATAAAATCTTTTTAAAAAGAGGGGTTTCCCCTTAGCAATTCAATCCCCTTTAAAGCCCAAGGGAAGACAACTTAATTATTTTTTTAATTTTTTGTCTACAACAAACATGAAATTTTTACGGTAAACAATATCTGTCAAGTGAAGTTTGTTTATTGTATGAAAGTTTTTTTTAAAAAAAACCCCACTTCAATTTGAAAATTATTTGAAATTTTTTAAAACAAAAGGGTTGTTTTTATTTAGTTTTCCCAGATTGGGGAATACTTTCATAAAAATAAAATTTAGTTTTTCTTCTTTAAAATTATTCCAATTCCGGGAAAAATTTAAAAACCTTTAAATGGGTAGTATAGGGTATTTTTTTAAAAATGCCCTTTGAATTTTTTTTTTTGGGGTTTATGGAAAATTTCAAGGGGGCCAAAAAAGGGCTTGGATTTTGTCTCCCAAAAATTTTAAAATTTAAAAATATCCGCACGGCGATCTTAAAAACCCCGCCCTTATGGCGCCCCTGAAAGGCCCGGTTTGGTTTTTGTTTTTGAAATTTTATACTTCCAAAAACTTATTTCTAATTTAAAATTTTTTAAAAATCATTAAATTAAAAAATTAGGGTTTTTATCTTTTTAAATTTCTTT